>NC_140177.1:99872658-99887658 GCF_963971535.1 Notolepis coatsorum
AGAACGACAATATTGCACTCATAACAGTCCTCCTTAAAAAAGACAAAGACCCCACCAAGTGCGGTAGTTATAGACCCTTAAGCCTCCTCGGAACCGATATCAAACTGTACTCTAAGGTATTAGCCATCAGACTACAAAAGCATATGACGTCTTTAGTTCATCCGGACCAAACTGGCTTCATAAGAGGCCGCTTGATCACTGATAACATAAGACGATTACTACACGTACTAGATGCTAACAAGGACGACACCACACCTAAGGTGATGCTGTCCCTGGAAGCAATGAAAGCTTTTGACAGGTTGGAATGGTCGTATCTATGGGCAGTATTAGAAAGGATGGGGTTAGGAAAAGGTTTCATTGATATGATTAAAGTATTATACAAAGACCCATCGGCCATGATTACAACAGGTATAATCACCTCTGGAATCTTTCCGGTATCACGCTCATCTAGACAGGGTTGCCCTCTTAGTCCCGGACTATTCGATCTATCATTAGAGCCTTTAGCACAATATATAAGACAATCCCAATCCATAGAACCAATCGTAATCAAGGGCACACAACATAAAATTAATTTATATGCGGACGACGTAATACTGTTCATGCAAAACCCCAACACCAAATTGCCTCATCTGCTCAAGTTGATTGAGGACTTTGGAGATTTATCGGGATTTAAGATAAATTGGCCGAAGTTGGCTTTCCTTCCACTTAACGTCCCTGCAAAAAAAAATACAACCCTCCCAGAAGAGATACCTATGGTAAAACACTTTAGGTGTTTGGGAGTTGAAATATTCCGACGACCTTGACAGGTGGTCAAAACTTAAAAACTCAGTACAGGCACGGGTATCAATAATTAAGATGGACGTCCTATACCTACAATCAACTTCTTCAGCTCAATGCTACCGTTACCCCCTCCAGAGGGTTACTGGAAAAAATTACACTCCTCCACATACAAATTTATTTGGAATAACAAACCACCACGTATAAAAAGATCCACCGCACAGAGAAACAAAGCAGACGGTGGTATGGCATTCCCATTTTTTTTCCGCTATTTTAAGGCGTACACTTTAAGACCACTGACAACATGGTTTGATCCCCAAGCATTAGTATCCTGGAGAAATTTAGAAGAAAATATAGTAGCTCCACATAGACTGAAGGACATAGCATACACCAAATTATCAATTAAGCAATGCGAACGAAAATGTTGCCCCATAATTACTCATGCGATCCGGATATGGCGTGAAACACAAAAAAAATATTCTAACCCACATAAATGGCATAATCATACTCCCTTATTCAATAACAATGCACTCTTGATTGTAAACGACCTATAAGATTCCCTATATGGGAAAAGCAAGGCATACACTCATTAGGAGATGTTTTCAACAAACAGGGTTTTTGTAGCTATGAAGAAATAGGCAAAGAATTTAATCTCACCGATTCCACATATTAGTTTTACGCACAGTTATTGTTATGTTTGAAGGCTCACAGTGTTCCATTAAAGATACCAATTGTACACCACAGATACCACAAATTCTTCTATGAAAGAGAGACATCAAGAGGTTTTGTTTCAGATTTTTATCATCAATTACTAACGTCCTCGTATGAAACCCTCCACCTAGACTCAGTCTGGAGGAGGGATATACCAGACCTGGAAAAAGATTTTGATTGGCAAGAAGCCTGGGCAAATGTTCGATTTACATCAAGGAACCCCGACCATCAACAAATCAATCTTAACTATATTCACAGGACATACTTGACTCCTATAAGACTGAACAGAATGGGTCTTAAACAAGACTCCAAATGCTCCTTATGTACAAATGGGGACGAGGGGATATTTATGCACATGTACTGGGACTGCCCACCAGTTAAGATATTCTGGAAAGAAGTGACCCAGCAATTATCAAATCTCTTAACTCTGAATATACCTGTACACCCCTCTGTATTACTGCTGAATGATGTTTTTGAGTGTGCAGTACACCCACAGCTAAAGAGATTGGTTTTATCGGGTATCACAGTGGCTAAAAATCTGATAGCATCACGATGGTTTCAACCGGAAAAAATTTGCCGGAAGGTCTGGATTATTACATATCTCGATGTGATTTATCAAGAAATATCTACAGCAAGAATTTTGGGTCTCAATGAATCCAAAATGACAATGTGGTTAGAAGTGGTGGAGAGAATAAAAGCTAGCATATAATGGTAGTGTCTGGTTAGGAGCGAGGGATAATGGATGGATTATCCAATGGGGGGTCCGGGAGGGGGGGGTACGAGCTAGAGCATATGTGTGTAGGGTAATAGATAGCAGGTATTAGGGGTATATCCTGTATAAGACATTTAACTAATTGGTGTGTCACGTACGTGGGTTGTTCATTATCATTATTGCCATATTTTTAACACCATGTAACATCAGGTTAGTATATTTAGTATGTGTTATGTTATTTTTGTTTGTGTGATGTGTCATCTTCTAATCCTGTTTCTTTCTCCTTTTCCCAGATACCACTCATCCCCCTGATTGAGCTGATTGCACCTGCTTGGTGCACCTGTGGGCAGTCAGTTGGATGAGTGGATATAGCATGGAAGATGACACACACACGGGGCGCCTCATTGAATCACTGCCACGTTCCAGAGTGGAGTGGGGAAGTTGCCCTTCTTACCTAGCTGTATCTGTGGAGCGATATTGTGTGGTTTTGTGCCATTTACCACGTGGTGTGGATTAATACATTTGATGGTTGTTGTGTCTTATGAATGACACGTTGACATTTTTGCTAAGTGTTTGTTTGTTTGTTTGTATGTATTACTTGTTTGTTCTCCCTTTACCCTTTTCCCTGTTTGTATATATGTATATCTGGTTTGTCCTCCCCTACCCTTTTTCCCTGTGCACTATGGTGGAGGTTTAAATCCCTACCACCCTAAAATATATAATTTACTATTTGGAAAACGTCTCTTGTTGTTACTTTCTTACCTGCCCGGGACTGTGCTTTTAAAGCATTTACTGAGAGGGGCTGTTTTTTGTTCATGTGCAGCCTACTGCAGTTACTATTCTGTGTGGTCATCAGACCTTTGTACATGACATGGGGGCTCGCTAGTTTGCACGATTGTATGGTTCCTTGTTTGTTATGTAACATTGTAACTTGTCAATTGGAGCATGTCAGGTAAGATAGCATTTTTTCATTGGTAAATTATATTGTTGTGTATCACTGTCATATTTTCCGTGCTGCACACTTGACTGTTGTAAGCCGTTTTTGTAGTTATGCTCTTAACCATTCTATTTCTTTCCACATAGGTAAAGGGTGGGTCGCCTGCTTGGTTAGGGGGAGGGGGGCACGCGTCGTCTATTCCGGTGGAGCGTGCAATGAAATCGGTAAGCGACTGAAGATATGTGTAGTCCTCATCCCGCTAGGGGAGTAGCTTAAGACGGGGTAGTTAGTGTTACCCAGGTGATCCTAGTTAGGTGGTTAGGATCAACATTTATTATTTTTCATCAATAGTAGATGTGGTCATTAAATCTAATTGGTTAAGAGTGTACTGCGGAATGTGACTGTTAAAGTTGGTAAGCTGTCGTTGAGTGACTATTTCCTGGTGCTTATTATTTGTTTGGTGGTAACGCGGGTTGCTACGGGAGCACAGGGTATTTATACATATATAACTTGTTGCATAGTCGTATTCTGCAGGGAATATGGCTGGGGTAGCTGTTACTTTGGACGTTTTTTTGGCGGACCCTACAAGGGATCAATTTGATATCTGCACAAAAGCTGAATTGTGTAGTATCACCAAACATTATGGCATTACGGTCCAAAGTTCAAAAAGTAAAGAGGAGGTAAAAGCAATTGTGCTCGCTGGGTTATTAGAAAAGAATATATTCAGTTCGCCCATAGCCCAGGGAAATGACTCAGAGGACGTCACGCACGGCGAGGCGTCTGGCGAGTCTAGCGAGGGAACCAGTGGTGCTATGCAGGAACCAAGGGGTAGCATTGCCAAGGCTGAGGAGATTGACAGTGATAATTCTGTACACTCAGGACGTGCCTCTGTTTCGTCTTCCACTCGTAAATCAAACGCACGCACGGACCTGCGTATGGCCCGTCTCCAGAGGACAGAGCTGCTATGCGAGACAGGGAAGAAAGAAAGGAGGAGAGAGACAGGGAGGAAAGAAAAGAGGAGAGAGACAGGCTGGAGAGGAAGGAGGATAGAGATAGGCTGGAGAGAAAGGAGATGGAGGAGAGAGACAGGCTGAAGGAAAAAGAGATGGAGGAGACAGACAGGCTGAAGGAAAAGGAGGAGAAGGACAGAGAGCTCCAGTTGACTATAAGAAAGCTGGAGTTGGAGAGTGGCAGTTTTCCCCCCCCTTCGACTGGAGTCTCCCAGGCACCTTTTAATATTAGCCAGCATGTGTCTTTAGTTTTAGGACACTAAGTAAAGCTCCGTCTCAAACACATGTTGTTTTTTCCCGTGAACAACGGATTCTGTTTGATCGTGTGCAGCATGTAAATTGGATGGCGTCGCAGCTTTGAGCGAGTTAGTCCTCATTGAGCAATTTAAGAACCGCGTGCCCGAGCGCATCGTAGTGTATTTAAATGAACACAAAGTTTCTACCCTCCAGGAAGCTGCAATTTTAGCAGATGAGTTCGCATTGATCCACAAAAATGTTGCTGTGCGAAATGATGTGTATGTAGGAGGCGGCTCGTTCTCTCCTTGTGAGTCGCCGTATCAGGGAGGTGACGAGCGAGCATTCCGACCGCGCTCACCGCCGTCTAAAAGGGCCATTGTGTGTAATTATTGTAAGAAGCCAGGGCATATTGTGAGGGACTGTCATGCGCTAAGGGATCGGCAGGAGACAAGGGGGTCAGCCAAGGAACTGAAAGGGGTGGGGTTGATTGGTACAGTGTCATGTCCTGACCAGAATGGCTCTCTGGGAAAAACAGATAACTGTTTTGAACATTTCATATTTCATGTATCACTGTCGGGTGAAGTTTGTGACCAACGAAAGGTGAGGATCCTTCGTGATACAGGAGGTTCTCAGTCATTTATTCTGGCAGATGTGCTACCATTAAATGAGAAATCATCCTGTCAATCGAGTGCCATTGTCAGGGGAATTGAGATGGGTTTCACACCCGCACCTTTGCATAGAATACATGTGAAATCAGACCTAATTACAGGTTGTTTTTCCGTGGCGGTTCGCACATGTTTTCCTATAGAAGGGGTTGAATTTATCACGGGGAACGATATCGCTGGAGGAAAGGTAATCCCTGTTCTGGAGGTTATCGACGCCCCAGTGTCTGAATTTTTATGTGATGCGCTGATTAAAAGTCACCCAAATGTTTTTCCTGTCTGTGCTGTAACTAGGGCTCAGGAGAGGAAACGAGAGCAAGCGGTGTCGCTGAGTGACTCTATCTGTGGCGAGGCTCTAGCTGAGGACAGGTGGCCATCTAGTGGCGAGATGGAAAAGGGTGTGAGTAGCGTTCAGAGAAAGCTGGTGAATCCCAAGTTTGCTGACGTACCATTGCCACTGACACGTCAAGCATTGATCGATGCTCAGCAAAATGATTCCTCCCTATCAAGCTGTTTTGCGGCAGTAGCCAGCACTACTGATAGAAGGAAACACGCCTTTTTGATAGAAAAAGGGGTGTTGATGCGCACCTGGGTAGCTAGGCCAGGTGTGACAGACTTGAAGTGTGGAGAAGACTGGAGTATAGTGCACCAAGTTGTATTGCCAGTAGAGTGTAGACATCACGTTTTGATGTTGGCGCATGAACATATCTGGTCTGGTCATTTGGGTATTTCTAAAACTTATGACAGAATCCTGCAGAATTTTTTTTGGCCCGGTCTGAAGGCCGATGTGGTCGACTTTTGTGGTACTTGTAGTACATGTCAAATAGTGGGGAAGCCAAATCAGGGGGTTCCGCCAGCTCCCCTGCACCCCGTTCCGGCAATAGGGGAACCTTTTGTACTGTTTGCTATTAGGGATGCTAAACAGGAGTCACTTGGGTTTAGCCCTGCAGAGCTAGTGTTTGGTCACAGTGTGTGTGGGCCATTAAAAATACTCAAAGAGAAAATGTTGTCTGGTTCTCCTCCTACATCAAATGTGTTTGATTTTGTCTCCCGGTGTAAGGAGCGTCTCCACAGTGCGTCCTCGTTGGCTAGGGAAGCCCTCGCCTCTGCCCAGGGGGAAATGAAGGTGAGGTTTGACAAGAAGGCGGTGGGGTGGCAATTCAAGGCTGGCGATGAGGTGCTGGTTTTGCTGCCCATGCCTGGGTCAGCACTCTCTGCCCGGTTTGCAGGGCCCTATAGAGTGGAGAGGAAAGTGTCAGACACCAATTATGTGATATGTACGCCCGAGAGGCGCAGGAAGACACGGTTGTGTCATATCAACATGTTAAAAAAATATTTCACCGAGCTGGTGGGAGTATGCAGGAGGTGCAGTCTGGCAGCCCAGGAGCTGTTCCAGCTGTTTTGTTAACATGTGTAAACCCCCTGCCGGACGATGATTTGAAGGTGTTGTCTGAGGGTCAGCAGACGGGGCATTTGACTAACTCTGAGTTCATGAGTGACGTCACTGCTGGTCTGTTGTACCTGCCCGAGTCACAGAGTGATGATGTAAGACAACTGTTATTGTCATATCCAGTGTTGTTCTCTAATGTGCATTCTAGAACGTCCGTCCTGGAGCACGATGTTGATGTTGGGAGTGCGAACCCCATTAAGCAACATTCATATCGGTGTCCAGTGGCGAAGAGGGAGGTAATGAAGAAGGAGGCTCTGTACCTTCTGGAGATTGGGATGGCTAAACCTAGCCGTAGTCCCTGGAGCTCTCCTTGCCTTTTAGCTCCCAAGGCTGATGGGTCTCCCCGTTTCTGTACTGATTACAGGAAGGTAAACGCTGTAACGGTGCCTGACTCATTCCCGTTACCCAGGATGGATGACTGCATAGACAGTATTGGGCCCGCTGTGTTTATCACGAAGCTCGACCTCTTGAAGGGGTACTGGCAGGTCCCCCTGACAGAGCGAGCCTCGGATATTTCGGCGTTCGTTACACCCGACCATTTTCTGCAGTACACCATCATGGCCTTCGGGATGAGGAACGCGCCGGCCACGTTCCAACGTTTAATGCACATGGTGTTGGGGGGTGTGCCTAAGTGCAATGTGTACTTGGATGATGTGGTGGTGTACTCTGACACGTGGGTGGAGCACATTGCTAACTTGAGGGTGGTATTTGCACGTTTAGCGGAGGCGTCTTTGACCCTGAACCTCGCTAAATGTGAGTTTGTAAGGCCACTGTGACCTACTTGGGCAAGCAGGTGGGGCATGGGCAGGTCCGTCCAGTGGATGCTAAGGTCACAGCGATCCTCGCATATCCAGCCCCTTCCACGAGGCGCAAGCTACATCGCTTCCTGGGAATGGCTGGATACTACCGTTGTTTTTGTAAGAACTTTTCTGTGGTGGTAGCTCCCCTCACCTCTTTATGTAGCCCTGTTGTGCCTTTTGTGTGGTCCACGGAATGTCAGTGCGCCTTCGAGGCTGCTAAATCCCTCTTGTGCAGTGCACCTGTTCTGGCAGCCCCTGACTTTGCGTCTCCTTTTCAGCTGGAGGTCGACGCGAGTGCTGCTGGGACTGGAGCTGTGCTATTACAGGCGGGAGAGGGCGACGTGCGTCACCCGGTTTGCTACTTCTTGGTGAAGTTCAAACAACATCAGTTGAACTATTCCACCATTGAGAAGGAGATGCTGACGATGCTCCTCGCCCTCCAGCACTTTGAGGTGTATGTGGGGTCCAGCTCTATTCCAGTGCTGATCTACACAGACCACAATCCCCTTGTGTTTTTAGCTCAGATGTACAACCACAACCAAAGGTTGATGCGTTGGGCCCTGCTGGTGCAGGGCTACAATATTGTCATCCGTCACAAGAAGGGCGTGGACAATGTTGTGGCTGATGCCTTGTCCAGAGGGTAGGTCTGGGGGTACTAATCTGATGTTTGTTGTATAGGTAATAATGTTTTGCTCACCCAGTGGGTTCGCTTCTATGGGGGGAGGTGTCACGTACGTGGGTTGTTCATTATCATTATTGCCATATTTTTAACACCATGTAACATCAGGTTAGTCTATTTAGTATGTGTTATGTTATTTTTGTTTGTATTTTTGTATTTTTTGTCCTTTTCCCAGATACCACTCATCCCCCTGATTGAGCTGATTGCACCTGCTTGGTGCACCTGTGGGCAGTCAGTTGGATGAGTGGATATAGCATGGAAGATGACACACACACGGGGCGCCTCATTGAATCACTGCCACGTTCCAGAGTGGAGTGGGGAGGTTGCCCTTCTTACCTAGCTGTATCTGTGGAGCGATATTGTGTGGTTTTGTGCCATTTACCACATGGTGTGGATTAATCCATTTGATGGTTGTTGTGTCTTATGAACGACACGTTGACATTTTTGCTAAGTGTTTGTTTGTTTGTTTGTATGTATTACTTGTTTGTTCTCCCTTTACCCTTTTCCCTGTTTGTACATATGTATATCTGGTTTGTCCTCCCCTACCCTTTTTCCCTGGGCACTATGGTGGAGGTTTAACTCCCTACCACCCTAAAATATATAATTTACTATTTGGAAAACGTCTCTTGTTGTTACTTTCTTACCTGCCCGGGACTGTGCTTTTAAAGCATTTACTGAGAGGGGCTGTTTTTTGTTCATGTGCAGCCTACTCCAGTTACTATTCTGTGTGGTCATCAGACCTTTGTACATGACATGGTGATTTCATTGGATGTGCACTGTTAATTAATGCTTGTATATCTTATCGTGTGTTGTCATGTTTGTTTATATGTTTGTTTAAAAAAAAAATAAAAAAAAAATAAAAAAAAATATAGTCAAACCGGCCGATGAGGAAACCTATTCGGCATGTCTATAGTCTGGCCCGAGCAGACTATAGATGAAGAGCAGACTATAGATGGATAACGTTATATGTATTGATCCTGTTCTGATTCAAGACCGGCTGGTCTCAGGCACCAGAATGAGGGACCACATCTCCCCAGTCCTTGTCTCTCTCCACTGGCTCCCAGTGAGGAAGAGAATTGTTACACACCCCAGTAGGGAGACGCAACACAAGGCCACAGACAGGGTAGGTGAGGGTGCAGTGACACTGTGGTGGCAGAATGCCATATGAGTATGCCAACATCCTATATAAAATAGGATGTAGGATGTATGAATGTAAGACAAAGTCACTGTCTCATACACTGTCTCATACACTGTCTCATGGACAGACAAACAGACTGTGTCCATGAAGACTCTATTTTTAGAGTTGAGTGAACCAGCTAGGGGGAGGTTATTTATAACCTAAGGAAAGGTTAGTTGAGGTGAGGCAAACTCAGAAGCACTCCTTAGGATGACATCTAAGATCCAGATGAAACCGGTTTGACCAAAAGGTCAGGGAACCGGCCAATGAACCTGCTAGTGAGTGACAGTAGATAAATCACACACACCTCCTAATTCAAGACAACCAATAACATAAGAGACATCAGGTCTACCAATGAGAAAAGATCCACCCATGTTTATAAACACACCCTGGGATGACCTTTATATGAGAGAGTATAAAGGTGGCCTCCACGATGAACACTGTTAGGTCTTGTTCAAATTCATGTTAACGCATTGAATAAAACAGTTCCTCAAACCGCGGAGATCCGACCCGAAACACCGCCTGCTGTGTCTTTCTTCATCTCTGATCTTTATAATATGGTATAAAGTCAGTCCACCACAACAACACAAAATCCAAGAGACAATTTGCAAAATAATAGTATTTATTTTAAGCAGCTCCAAGCAGCTCCAAGCACACCTCAGAGACAACAACATCTTCAAGAAGTTCCAGTCTGGGTTCCGCTCCGCGCACAGTACAGAGACAGCCCTGGTCAGGGTAACCAACGACCTACTGATGGCGGCGGATGCTGGAACCCCATCCATTCTGGTCCTTCTCGACCTATCGGCAGCCTTCGACGCGGTGGATCACCCATCCTACTGGACTGTCTCCACTCCAATGTCGGACTCCGCAACCTAGCCCTTGGCTTATTCCAGTCCCTCTTGGCTGGTCGGACTGAGTGTGTCTCCCTTGGTGGTGCAACATCCTCCAACCACCCTGTCACCTGCGGTGTCCCCCAGGGATCCGTCCTCGGCCCCCTGCTGTTCACCCTGTACATGCTCCCCCTCGGCCGCATCATCGGCCGGCACGGTGTGTCGTTCCACTGCTACGCTGACGAAACCCAGCTATATATCCGGATCACACCATCATCACCTTCATCACCCCCCACACTGACCGCTTGCCTGGAGGAGACTAAGGTGTGGATGAACCACAGGTTTCTCCAGGTCAACGGTTCCAAAACACAAGCCATGCTGATCGGTACCCCACACCAGGTCCGGTCAACCACCATCACCACCATCTCCTTCTCCGGTCAGGACATTCCCCTCTCCACCCTTGTCACCAACTTGGGAGTGAAAATGGAACCCCCACCTCACATATGAAACACACATCAAACACCTCTGCAAGACCTCTTTCTTTCAGCTCCGAAACATCACTAAACTCTGCCCCTCACTCACCCTGGCAGATTCCGAGAAACTCGTCCACGCTTTTGTTTCCTCCAGGCTGGACTATTGCAATGCACTCCTCATCGGGATCCCTAGTAAAAGCATTAAAAAACTGCAAACCATCCAGAATGTCGCTGCTAGGATCCTGATGAGGGTGCGCAAATATGATCACATCACCCCCACCCTCAGATCCCTTCACTGGCTCCCCGTGGAACACAGGATTGAGTACAAGGTGTCCCTCCTCACTCACCAGTGCGTACACGGTGGTGCCCCTGCCTATCTCAAGGAACTCCTCACCCCCCAGTCCTCCTCACGTTCCCTCTGCTCCGGCACAGCCTACCTCCTCAAAGCCCCCAGGACTAAGCTGCACACCATGGGCGATCGCGCCTTCTGCTCTGCCGCACCCAGACTTTGGAATGCTCTCCCCATCCACCTGAGAGCACCACAATCCGTCGAGGCTTTTAAAAGGGGCCTAAAAACATTTATTTTTAAAAGGCTTTTGCCTGAATTTTCTTTTACTTTTATTTTTACTTTTATTCATTTTATTATAATTTTTATTTTTTACTCTTAGGTTCTTCCATTTCACTGGTTGTTAGTCTTTTTAATTGTTTTTATTCATTTTAAATTGTTTTATTCATTTAACTTTTGTCTATATCTCCTGTAGCACTGTAGATTCTCACGAATATAAAGTGCGGTACAAATTGAATCCATTATTATTATTATTATTAATGGTCTCGCTCCGGCCTACATTGAGGAAATGTTGGACCAACCCGTCCAACAAAGGGTTTCCGGGCCTTTGCAGTTATGGCGCCGACACTGTGGAATAAGCTCCCTCTCAAGATCAAGTCTGCTAACACTGTACAGATATGCAAGGCCTTGCTTAAAACCCACCTTTTCACTCTGGATGATCACTGAGTTACTTTGCTGTTGTGTTGTGTGTCTGAGATGTTCTTATGTTCTGTCTGTCCGTCTGCCTGGTTCCCTGTTTCCTTTGCCCTGTCCATTTATTCGTATAAATTTTTTCCCGGGCTGCGCCCCCCCGGACGGATGTAGAAATTGGCTGGGGGGCGCATTATAAATGCAAATATCATATCATATCATATCAAGACACTTGGAGCAGAGTGGAGTACCTTCTGACAAAGGTCTATTTTACCGAACCCCATCTTAAAACATGCGTTTGTAATGATCGCAGCTTCGGAAAAAGACCCCCCCCCCCCCCCCAATAGGGTAGTGTTTACCTTTGACCTGGTAATAATATAGGTTTCAGGCGAGCAGCCGCAAGATTTGTGCGTACGCCGCACAAAACACACTATATCTCACGATCTAAAAAACCAGCCTGGATTATTGTGAAACGGGGCGATGTTTAGTGTGGTATAGCGCACAAACTAAGGTACAGTATGTAGAAATACACTGTTTTGTCCCTGTTCGACTATAAATTGTGCCTGTCAAATGAGCCATACTATTGTCTCCATAGCTATAATATAGAATATACGATGGGTCCACAAACATCGTGAAAATGGTCTATAACGCTGACGTCAGGGAGTAAAGATGGAAAAACAGCGTGGCAGTCAATGAGTTATTACACTATTGACACGAATGGATGAATGAATGAGGTCATACTGCTAATTAACTAATTACGACATATGTACTTACTGATTCGATACTTTCTTTCGGTCCCGAAGACTTGGTACAGGCTAGCTCCCTTCTTTAGCAACAGCCAGGAAATCACTGCAGCATTATAAAGTCCTTCATCTTTGCAAAAATCCAAAAAAACGAATTTGGCCCATTGCTTGTGGAGCACGATATCATTAGGAAATGAGTGCAAGGACGTATTCGCTGCTTGCCCGTTTTGCTCATAATTTCAATGTTATGCTAACTTCCTCGAATTGTTGATTGTTGGCCGTGGCTACAACCACTGAAGGAGCTGAGGTATGCAGATCAGATTTCTTACACGTCACTGATCGGCGTAAATTCAGAATGGCCTGGTTCAGTGGGGGAGGTTCCTGTCTCAGCTGTACTGAAGAAAAGGGACTGGGTAGAGATTTCACATCTAGTCAGTGTTGGTACAACCCCACATTGCTAGAAAACAATGCAAACCACTGGAAAATGCCATTTATAAGATAGGGAACCTTTAAGGGTTTAATTTGTGAGAAATCATTGGTGATTGGGTTAACATCGACATCCTCTTAAATAAGTATAATAATAAATACAAGAATAATGTGTGAATTAAATTGCAAATGTATCATGAGCATAGGAAAAATACCTTCTGCTGTCACCCCTCCGGCCCTATTGGACCGGCCATCGGACTTTCAACACCACTCATGAACAATACCCTATTGCATTTGTGCCTGTCTATGTTTATTAATTTGTTCTCTGTCATACTCACTAATCTGTTGTCTGTGTATCTGCTGTCTGTGTTGTGCCCTATTGTCTAGTCTAGTGATTTCTCCCCTGTGTCTGTATCTATGTGTTATTTAGTGTCGTCATGTTTCAGTATTTTACCCCAGGTTGTTCTGTCTTTTCCACGCAGCTGTGTCTTGTTCCCAATCACCCTAATGTGTAAATTAGTCTGTGTATATTAGTGTTGTCTGCCCTGCCTTCCTGTGCTGGATCATTGTTCATGGTACCCTCGTCCTGTGTGCTGTCAACCTTATGTTTCTCCGTATTCCCAGTGAGTCAGTTTTGTATTGTTTGCCACGTTAAGTAAAGTGCTTATTACTTTCATCCACGACTCGTGCTTCATCTATTTCATCCTCCACTACCTCTCCTCATGTTAAGTCTGCATTCCGGGTTCTACTCATCTCTACCACCGACATGCCAACGAAACGTTCCAGGAATCGTAACATTCTGCTAGTGACGGACCGGCACATGTGGCTGTTAAGCCCTAGCCCTATTTTCTGAAAATCCGCCTAAAAATACATACTTAAGTAAATGGAGATTGCTCCACTTCTACAAGGTCCATTAGCATGTTCTTGGTATCAAGCTCCAGGCCATCAGGGAAAACCCCTCCCACCCACTATACACAGACTTGGCTGACAGGAGGAGCATGTTCAGTGCTAGGCTCACACAACCTAAATGCAGCACTGAACGGCACAGGAAGTCCTTCATTCCAACAGCCATCAGACTATACAATGCATAACTGTGCCTCACTGCATCACTGAGCACAGTGACAGTTACCATCTTCCTGGACTCTTACTTTTGAAACAGCACTGCAACCTACTGTAGACTTCAGTATATTTTTACTGTATTTATTTACTGTATATTTTATTCCATTTTTATTCAATTTTATTCTATTCTTATTCTTAGGCAATTTGATTTGTTTTGTTATTCTTATTCGTGACCTGTTCTGTCTGAATGTTTAATGTTGAGCGATTTGCAGTGTCAAATTTCCCGCGGGATAATAAAAGTATTTCTATTCTATTCTATTCTATGCTAGGGACATCTATGGATATCATGGAATGTATTCCCAGTGTCAGAAATATTGTGTCCGTTACTAGACTTGAGTAATTTGTGATGAAACAAAGGAGAATATAAATTATGGTTTTTCTTTGCATCTTTGACAGTGAATAACACCATGCTAAAAATGACCAGACATGAGAAACTGCCACTGAACTTGTTCAGCACCTTCTTGCGATCACGTGTACAAGAAATCTAAGGAAATGAATGAAGGGAAGATGATTAAATAGAAGGTTTTGTAGATACAGTACTGAATTCTGCCATCCGGACACATGCAATTTGAAATATTATTATAGAATATAGAATAGCAAGCCTATAAATTACCTTATTATAGCCTGGATCGGGCCAAATCTCCTCTTTCAAATGGCAGAGTTCAATTTGGATTTAGTATCTCCAGGCGTGCAGGAGGAACCGTGAATGAAATCTACTGTATGTACAGTTCCATTCTTATAATGGATATGGCTCCGCCATTTTGGATCGGATTGCAACAGGGATTGTTGCTAAATGTTCACAGAAGGTAGACACACTAACTGAGCTCCAATCTATGCCAATAACATTCAGTTTTGTGATAGAGAATCCTGAGAAATAAGAGAAATTAAAAAAATCATACAGACGTCATTTGCTTGCAGGAAGCTGGAATCGGCTGGGAAAGGACGCACCGCTAATGTTAAAAATTTCGGATATTCGCTCAATTATAAACACATTCCCTAAACCAAAATCTCAATAATAACACTTTACCCTATTGGTTGAAAATAATACACTATGACTGCTGTTTAGACAGGATTATGGTATTTACTCTTTCCTACATTTGGAAAAAAGCGCAACATTATGTCATACAGTCTAGAGAGATTGATTTATGACGTTATGTCATCTGCGGTCCGCCGGCCGTCGCAAAATTCCGATGGCTGTCGCGCGTCGCCAAACATTTACAGCCATCTGTCGGCGTCTAAAGAATGACATCTGAGACCGAGAAGCGGTAAAAGCGTACCGTA
>NC_140177.1:99892658-100125158 GCF_963971535.1 Notolepis coatsorum
GTTTAATCATCTTCCCTTTATTCATTTCCTTAGATTTTTTGTAAACATTATCTCATGAAGGTACTGAACGAGATCAGTGGCAGTTTTTAATGTTTGGTCATTATTAGCATGGTGTTATCAAAGATGCAAAGAAAAATCATAATTCATATTTTCCTTTGTTTCATCACAATTTAAGCAAGCCTAGTAATAGACACAATATTTCTGACAATGTGAATACATTCACTGAGGTCCATAGATGTCCCTAGATACCATTATGCAAATGGTCCATGTAGAAGTGGAGCAATATTCCATTTACCTAGGTATTATATTTTAGGCGGATTTTTTGAAAATAGACTCCGGGCTTAAAGGGGAGATGAAGCATAGCGATATAAACATAGTCATAGCATCAAATTAGTATTTAGATAAACAACAGAAAAAATCACGTTATAAAAAAAAGGCGTTTCTAAGAAAAAAAAAAGTGTTATATATTCGTACTGGCGAATCGTGTCTTGCTCTTCGCCATCGAGATGTACCTCATCTCCAGTACCTACTGTACTTCATTAACAAAAAAACAAATGCACCCAGCATCTGACCAGGCCCCACCCCAGTGCCGTACTATAAGGCAGCAGGCGTGGTCACCACTCGCCCTTCCTCTATTTTGTTTCCATCATGGCGGCTGCTTGCACCCTGTGAACTAGCGTTATGAAAAGTATAGAGAAGTTGCGCAATGTTGAGTATTCGCCGGAGATTTGCCAACCCCTGGAATCTTCTCGGCATGTTCCAACGGCACGTCGGGTCTGTCCTGGTGTTTCCTCGTCTTGTGGCAGCAGATCGAGGGACAGCATGTGAGGTTTGGCTATCGAGCTGACTCGTACCCAGGTAGGCTCTGTGTCATCAGGCATTAACGCTGGTGTTAGTAATGCTGCTTGTTGTTATGTTAGACAACCAAGTTGTGTGTCGGCGCCAGGGGCGGGATGTCTGGGTGAACGTCCCTCTGAGTTGGATGTTTTCCAGGCGATCTTGGAGCGCGCTGCTAACATTAATGCTATAATGCTGGGTCACTGTTTTAATGTTCCCCGCCGTGGGATGTCACCGCTTTTCCCTCCTCTTAACCGGTTCATTGATGAAGGTCAGTCGGTAGCTAATGTGGGGGATTTTGCTGAGACTTATTTACCCTTTTTACGGGTGAATGGGTTGACAACAGGGTGCAGGGCGGGTGTGCCGTGGCTAGAGAGCCAGGTAGCATCGATCCTGTGCCCCGGAAGGACTCTTTGGTCGTTCTGCGGAGACGCGGGCGGTTGTTGACCTAGGTCCCACACCGCCTCACGCTATGCAGCCGGAGGTTGGAGCACGGCCTCGTCAGCGACTATGGCGAGGCCCTCGACAGGCGGTCATGTTTCCCCCGCCTGTGGTAGCCTGGGCGTTGAGTCAACAGGTGTCCACAAGGCCGACAGCTGGATGAGCACGGCTTGGAATATACAAGCCGTCGCCGTCCTGCCGCGAGCAGCCCGCTCCCCGATCACTCCCTCCCCCAACACCAGTGGAAAAGGGGCTCTGATCCGTTTCCTTTGGCTGCGGGCCGCGAGCCTTCGTTGAAGCGCATGCGGCCCCACGTTTCGCCTCTCATGGGGACAGGGGCTGACACCCAGTTGATGGCTGAGCCTGGGTCTGTCCGTGAGAATGTTGTGCTGTCACGTGGCTCCCTCGCCACACGTTGTGCGTTGGGTGAGCCTGGTGTTACGGCTGCCACTGTCGACGGTGGTCAGCAGGGGGACTTGAGGCCTCTTGAGGCGAAGGCCGATCTCGCCTTCGCCAGGCGGGGTATCACGTTGATGCTTCCCACTCCCGCAAGATCGGCAGTGGTCTGGCAGGCGCGCGTGATTTGGGTGGTAGTAATATCACTGCAGGGCTACGGTGTGTAGGAACCCATGGGGTCCTCACGCCTTGCATGTCAGGCTGCAGAACAACTCCTCAGCATGTTCTGGAGCGGTGTTCAGTGGGGAAGCTTTTGTCACCTAGTTTGATGTCAGCTTCTCCCATATCAAACCGGCCCTTTCTGTCGGGGTCCCCCCTTGGGTGCGATTGCCTCGTGGGTTGTATCAGGGACCGGTCTGTCTGTCGAAGACTGAGGGAACCACATCGGGCTTCAGCTAATTAGTGGTCTTCTGGACAAACCTCCCATCCTCTTCAAAGACACCCAATCCGAGGCAATGAAGTGTTCGCTGCAGATCTTCATTCCCTGTCCAACAGGCTGATCGCACCACTTGAGTGCAGCCAGCCAACACGCCAACAACACTGTTTTTTTCACTGGTAGTTTGTGGAAATGAACCAAGTTTCCTCTCTCTTTCAGGCGGTAAAACAGCCCGGAGCAATACAAAAAGAACCACGTGGTCCCGTTGATTGGTAGGTAACGTTCCATTTACTGACTGACCTTGAAGACACTCCATGTTTACTAGCCAGCTAACCAGCAGTGTAAGCCAGGAGCCAGACCAAACCATCACTGTGACGTCAGCAACAAAATGGCGGCGCCCATGGCAAAAACAGGGAAATTACATTTGAGTTTTCAGACAAATAAGCAGGATTTAACATTTGATTATAGGACCCTGTCTTACCCAAGGTACACAACAAACAAACTAGGCTCATATTGTTCAATGCAGTTTATCAGGGTTTTCTTTTGCCTATGGATGAATGAATGAATGAATGAATGAATTATTTTATTTCGAATGTTTACACATACAAATAAATAAAAATAATGTAAACAAATTAAATTTTGACAAATAAACAAACGAAAAGGTGTGAGGATAGGGGTTCTTGCGGAGCCCAATAGCAAACACAGGAGGAGAGAGAATGGAGCGGTTTAGGGTGTTTTAATTGTTTCCCCCAAGCAGACAAGAATCACATGCAGGAATGTACAACAGACGGGGAGGAATGTTCTTGGGGGGGTAGCACAGGTGCACTCCTTGTACAGTACGAGAAAATGATCTTTGAACAGGTGCACTCCTTGTGCAGTGCGGGAGGATGGTCTTGAAGCATTTGCACTCCTTGTGCAGTGCGGGAGAACGTAGACACTGGCTGTGTCAGGGGTGAGAGCAGGAACTCCGTAGTCCAGCACCAGGGGTCCAGACGGGCACGCTGAAACAGAGTCCTTGGGCACAAGAGAGGGAGGTTAGAACAGGGAATGATAACAAGAGCGGGTTAGCAGGGCTTCAGGTCGAGACGTCGTACCTGGGAAGGCAGTTTAACACTGCGACACCGGATGACAGGATCTTCCAGGTGATATAGGACCTGCTTGATGAGGTAATCCCTTGAAGCCTCGCTGATTGATCCACATCTGGCAGGCTCGAGCCCCGATCGTGACAAAAGAATAGGTTTGAAGCCGAGGGCTTATAGAGCAACCTACACCTAATTCAAAAACGAATTCAAAAAAGTTAAAGTTTTCAAAATATAACAAACAAACAAACAAAAAAATTAACAATCAAAAATCAACAATAACGATCCAGAAAAGAACAAAAAAAGTTAAAGTTTGCAAGATAAAACAAACAAACAAAAAAATCAACAAACAATCAACAAAAACCGTTCCCGAAAAGAACATAAGCCAACATAGGAAAATCAAAACTTAATCTGCAATACCCGAGTTTCATGGTAGAGAAAAACAGATTGTAGGTTAAATTTGACTATAAGATTCTAGAACCTTAAACATCTTTTTAAACTTAAAAATACTCCTGCTGTTTTTATTTCATCCGGTATATTGTTCCAGAGTTTCACTCCTTTAACCGTTTCCCGGCCAACCACGGAGATGTCCGTGTTTCGGAACCACTGCTAGAGGGCCATCCACGGACATGTCCGTGGCAAGGTTGTTTTGGCTTTTATTCCATTTTAATAACCTACTCGATGTCACCGAGCAGCACTGCAGAAGTACCCTAGTCTTTGAATTCGAAAATGTGCATTACCGGCCAGATCCTCTTAGGGGCGCTATCTCGATAATGCAGTGTTCCCTGTGGCAGAAGTTGTCTTGTTTTTTCTGAATCTCCAATGTAGTTTTCTGCTAAGCTGAAGCTATGCCTATAGCATGTAGCATGGAATACATTTTGGGACCCGGATTTCAGTGTGCAGTAAAGGAATATATGATCAGCCAATGGACATATCGATCTACCAGATGGCAATTGATAACTGGGAAATCCTTTAGGGGATCCAACCGGCCCACAGTAAGATATTTTTCACGTAATTACACGCTGATCAGGCCTTGTTATGATAGCCATCCACCCGATCAGCGAATGTGGCTACTGAGGCTAACGCGGTTATTGGTAATCAAAATCAGAAACGACGTCCCCTGCCCCCCCCCCCCCCTTTCATGCATTCATGGTGGACCATTATACCGATCATATGCAGTTTGATTTTTAACTGTAGCTTCTCTATAGCCGAAATACCATTGGATTTAACGTTAGTAGCTTAGCGCCCTGTATCTCGCCCTCCAGGAAATATACTAACCCAAATCCCATATAACGCTTATATTCAAGATGCTATAAAATGAGAACGTATTGATGAATTTTTTTTTCTTTAAGCCATTTTGAAGGGACGGTTTATGGTGTCAATTGACAATGATAATGGACAGATAGCAATACTATAAAGTATAGATTTAGCTCTACAAACAGCCTCACAGACTATGCAAGTCTGTTTAGAAATGCTGGCCATCTAGAGTGATATTAGACGGATCCAAATGGCCCTGAATGTGTTAACTGACACAGACATACTTTTAAGTGTGGTTCGAGCTCTAGGCTGTTTCAAATTGAGTGTTCTTCATAAATTATACATCACCTCTCGTTCTTTAAACAAAATTTGTAAGTTACATGGCAGTTGATAGTTTTTCTCTGCTGTTTTAAGGTCAACTAAGTCAAGGAACTTTAATGCCCTTAATTAAAAAAAACAGTGTGTTTGTAGGATGGAGATAACGACAGGTTATGTATATAACCTAGTTATATGAGTACTGGCTAAGCGTCCCGCTCTTAAGCCATACCGAGATATACCTCATCTCATGTACCTAGTGTACTCCATCAACGAATAAAACCAATACACCCAGCACCTGCCAGGCCCCGCCCTACTGCCGTACTATATATAGTACTAGGCGTGGCCACCACTCACTCTTCCTCGGAAAATCGTGTCCAAAGAAAAGTTTCCCCAAGGGAACTCAGGGCACGCTAAGAGCGGGACGCTTAGCCAGTACTCATATAACTAGGTTATATACATAACCTGTCGTTATATATTCGTACTGGCATCGCGTCCCGCTCTTAAGCCATACCGAGATATGGGGCAGAGCGGACGCGAGGCCCGACAAATGCACCCCCTGAGGACACGTAAGCCCACATCAGGGGGGAGGGGAGTCCCGTCACCCCATCCTTCCTAATGAAGAGGGGGCGGCAGTCAACTCCACCCGAGTGCGAACAAGAGGGAACTAGAACCTCTTGAACACACAGCACAGGCGGAACCACGTGTGACACAACACATTGTGGCCCACACCCACACACTCCTGCTACCCCACCAAAGAACGGGAAGCAGGAGAGGCCACAGACCTCAGAACCACCTGGGAGACAGAACCCCCGGTCATGTCCATGAGGTAAAACCTTACGATGGGACCCGGGGAGGACCATAAAGCTGCAGCACAGATGTCCTCCACCGAGGCCCCACCCAGCAGAGCGGCAGAGGCTGCCACCCCATGAGTGGAGTGCGCCCTGACGCCCCCAGGGGGATCCAGACCGGCCAACGTGTAGCAGAGGGCAATGCCAGGCGCTGTTTCGATAGTGCCTTACCGGCACGAGAACCACCGTGACAGACAAAAAGCTGATCGGTAGCCCTGAGGCCCTGAGTACGGCTGAGGTAAATCCCCAAGCACGGACCGGACATGACAGGTGAAGGCCCGCCTCCAACTCACTAGCGTGAGGAGGTGGATGAAACGCCTGAACCACAATATCCCTGGAGCGGAAGGAACTCCGGATATTTCTAGGCACGAAGGCAGGATTAGGCCGCAGAGTGGCACCACAATCGGAACGAAAGACAGGCACTCTGGTCGTACCGAGAGAGCACAAAGCACACCCACGCGTTCAGCAGAGGTGACGGCCAGCAAGAACGCGGTCTTGAACGACAGCTGTTCCAACGGCGCTTGCTCAAGAGGCTCAAACGGGGCCAAGGACAACCGACCGAGGACCAATTGAAGATCCCAACTCGGAGCCAAAGAGCGTTTTACCGGCTTAACGCGTCGGGCGCCAAGCAGGAAACGCTTCACAAGAGGGTGGCTGAACAAAACATCACCCTCAAATCCCTCATGATAAGAGGATATAGCTTCTGCATATACCCTCACCGTCAAAGCCGACAGTCTATCAAGGAGAGACTGGAGGTAACAAGGACAGTATCCAGGGGGCAGGACACCGGCCCCTGCCCCCCGCCTTACACCACTCTTGGAACATACGCCATCTGCCTGCGTAAGCGCGACAGTGGCGTACTCGTCCCAACAACTGACCTAACAGATGTATGGGGAAAGAATCCCAGGCGGCATGGCATCGGTCCCAGACCTGCCTGGCTATGTCCGGACGTAATCCCCACCCATCAGGATGAGGACCGCCCCGCGACAGTACACCTGTACCCACATTCACCCTGCCGGGGATGTGGGGAGCCCTCAGGCCTCGCAGATGGAGGATGCCCATAGCCAGCCGCCCGCCGCCCGGTGCAGACGGGGGGAGCGTACTCCTCCCTGTCTGTCGATATACGACACTGACGTCGTATTGTCTGTCCTGATCAACACTGTTTGAGGAGCAGAAGGACCGCTTTCAATACCAACAGCATGGTTTGCCAGCTGCCCCCTACTGCGTTGGCCCGACGCGTCTCCAGCGACGTGAGACAGCGCCGTAACCGTCCTAGGACGGAACCTCCCAAGCGTGTCGACAACACGCTCTGAGAGGGATGCCCATAGCACTCCAACTGTTGACTGGGAAGAGGAGTACTCTACTTCCAGTCTATAGCAAACCCCAGGCTGGTAGGGACCTGCCTGGTACGAGACCCGACGATCCACCTTGACCGCGAAGGACCAGAACGTTGTCAGGGCAGAATACACTTCGTAACCCCTGACGACGCAGAGGCCCCAGTGCGGCCTCCACGCACTTGGTGAAGATGCGGGGAGCCAGAGAAAACCGAACAGGAGCCTCTGGTACTCATACGCTAACCCTGCAAAGGAAGCGTAGGTAAGCCCTAGGATGGAAGATCGGAGATGCGAATACGCATCCTACAGGTCTATGGAGGAGAACCAGACCCCCACCTGACAGTGTTCAACAGGTAGGAGACGATCCAAAAAATGCTGAACCTTCGCATGGGACAGGTCCAGCATGGGTCTGACACCCCCCCTCCCGATTTCTCAGGCACCAGAGAACACCGGGAGGAGAACGCCACGACGATGGCTTGCTTCGTCCACAGAGATTGGATCTCGTTGACCAGAGCTGTCACTGCTGGTGACCCTGACAATAGGGTCTGTACCAAACCTGAAAACGGGTGGGGTTGTGTAAACACAAGTCCCCGCCTCAGCGTTCTCTCCATCCACCTCGACATATGGTACTGCCGTAGTCATATGTGATGACACTCCCAACGCACCCGCCGCCATGTGGCGCAGGTCCGCCAGGAACTGTAGATAGTCGGTCCGGTCCCACCCGCTGTGCGTAGCCAACCCTGGACCCTTGCGAGCAGAGCGTTCCGTGGAGTCGGGTCGGAACCTGACACTACCCACGAGGCAATCGCACCCAAGGGGGGGACCCCGACAGAAAGGGCCGGTTTGATACGGGGGAAGCTGACATCAATCTAGGTGACAAAAGCCCCCCCACTGAACACCCCTCCAGAACATGCTGAGGAGTTGTTCTGCAGCCGGACATGCAAGGCGTGAGGACCCCATGGGTTCCTACACACCGTAGCCCTGCAGTGATATTACTACCACCCAAATCACGTGCGCCTGCGAGACCACTGCCAATCTTTCAGGAGTGGGAGGCACCAACATGATACCTGGCCTGGCGAAGGCGAGGCCGGGGAAGCCTGCACTGTGTGCCTCAAAAGGTTTCGAGCCCCCCTGCTGACAACACTTATAGTTGACAGACGTAACACCAGGCTCAACCAACACAGCTTATGGTGTGGGAGCCGCTTGACAGCACAACATTCTCACGGACAGACCCAGGCTCAGCCATCAACTGGGTGTTAGCCCCTGTCCCCATGAGAAGCGAAAAGTGGGGCCGCCCGCGCTTCAACGAAGGCACGCGGCCCGCAGCCAAAGGAAACAATCAGAGCCCCCTTTTTCCGCTGGTGTTGGGGGAGGGAGTGATCGGAGAGCAGGCTGCTCGCGGCAGGACGGCGACGGCTTGTTTTTCAAGCCGAGCCCATCCAACATGGCCGATCCCTCGGCCACCAAGGCTGTTGGCCTTGTGGACACCTGTCGATTCAACGCCCAGGATACCTCTGGCGGGGGAAAACATGGCCGCCTGTCGAGGCCCTCGTCATCGCCGCTGACAAGGCTGTGCTCTCTTCTTCTGGCTGCGCGGTGTGAGGCAGTGTGGGGCCTAGGACAATACCGCCCGTGCTCCAGCAGAAGACCAAAATCCTTTGCGGAGAGGGGAACCCTGAGCGGTTATAGCTTGCGGCTAGGTCAAAGCTAATAACGTCAACAACCTCGCACGATGTGTCGACGTCGGCTGGCCCTCAAGGCCCCGCCACCAGACACCATTTTTTTGATAGAAAAAACAGCAATTTGAACACAGTTACTAATCGCTGCCAATTCCATACCGTGGCGGTACAGGCTTTAGCAGCCCACCAGCCACTCGCCAGGCCGACCCACCTCATGGCGTCGGCCGGGCGGGGCACTGTTTCAATATGTCAAAAGCAAAGGACTGATGTTAACACGGAGCACCAGTGGTGGTTGCAAACAGCAACCTCCACTGTGGTGTGCACCATGAAGGGGTTAATGAATAAAATAACTAACACCACGAAAATACTGTAGAATGAGCAAGCCCATGTACACAACGTTAAGGAGAGGCGGACCAGAGAGAACCAGTCCTGCATTCATTCATAATATTCACAACAGCACACCAGCCCCAGACCTTAGCCCATTTACCCATGAAGGTAAACAAAGCCCCCCCCCCGCACTACTCCCCCAATAGACACCGATTGACCGTCAGCATGAATGGTTGAGAGGAGAGAAAACTGTAGCATAGACAGACATTCTCGTAGCAGAGAGACAGAACAAAACAGTAGCCCACTATAGCATAGCGTTCAACGCTACTATGGACAGAAAACAGTCAGCTGAGCCACAAAACGGGTTGCCGCTAAGTCCCATCCTGCAGTAGTATAGCTCTACTGCCACCTGCCGAGCCTCAAGCATCGGCTTCCGGGTGGGAACACCGTTCAAACCCCGCCGGGGCACAGGCTACCTAGCCACGGCACACCCTGTTGTCAACCCATTTACCCATAAAAAGGGTAAAATAGGACTCAGCAAAACCCCCACATTAGCTACCGACTGACCTTCATTGATGAACCGGGCAAGAGGAGAGAAAAGCAGCAACATCCCACGGCGGAGACATTAGAACAGCGTAGCAGTAGTGTTAGCATTTAGCATTAGCATTAGCATTTAGCGTTAGTGTTCTGAAGGGCCAGATTAACACTGAGAATCTACGTTTATTATTTTATATAACTTGTATATTATTTATATATATAAGCTATATACCTTTAAGCCTCCGTTTGAATCATAGCATTATTCGCTTTCCTCATTGGACACCGCCCTTGGCATTGACGGCGCCAACAGTCGCGCCCCCCAGACAAGTTCAAAGACGAGTCCGGACAAGTTGAGACATGCCCTTGGCCAGCGCATTGATTCCGGACAAGAGATTCGGTTGCGCTCTAGAAACCACTCTGAGTATATATTGTGGAAGGCGCAGCAGCCGTAGTGTGAACCTAAGTGCGAAACCAAAACACGTGAAGTGCGAAGTGAACCCAGTAACTAGTGTGAACCTTAGCAAGTGTGTGTGGACTTAACGTAATTAGTATCAGAACACGAGGTGAACCTAACAGCAGAACGATTGGACATGTGAGCAGTGGAACCTACCGGCGGTGTATCGTTACGGATAGCTAGTAGCTCCTTAGATACGACCTTGATATTGTAGAACCATTGTTGGTGTATTATAGTGAATTGTGTAAACGTAGTAACGTGGAGAAGAGCATCGTTAATACCATTGGCGTTTGGATTTAACTACACCTGAAGATCTGCATCGGGCTAGCTTCGAGGACGTGCATTGGACATTGGGTTAAGAGCATTGGATTAAGAGCTATTACCCTGCTATCGAGCACTTGGATTACAAGGACTGGATCCGTATGAGACCCCTTTTCTTCAGTGACCAGCAGGAGTATCCGACTATTCTTCAATTCCTCTGGAGCTTACCACTCCGGGGGGGAATTCACCAGTCTCCAGCGATACCCCTCGTTTGCCCTGTATCGCCATCTCACTCCATGCAGCGTTCCGGTCGAGTATTATTAACCTAGGAATTATTCATTCCCACTGACTTTGATACTCTGACATTCTACTATCATTCGCCATAAAAGAGCAACGTACTAATTTTCAGTTGTATATTTGATATTGCTAATAAAATACTGTAAACGTTATCTCTTTGTCCTCGTGCCGTCTATTGAGTGTCTGCCATATTTAACTGTACTGTCTGGCAAGTAATAATAATATTTAGTAGTGGTTTAATCTAAACAATCTTTAATACAGTCAGGGTTTTGTAACCCCTCAGTTACAATTGGTCCTTCGAGCCGGAGGGTATCAGTAATAATAATCATATTAATAATAATATGGCCAGCGGCGGACACTCTCCAAACGGCTCTCCCAAACTAGAGCGCCCTAGACGCCAGCGTCAGCCCCCTCCACTCTTGGAGAACTACGCTGTAGATCTACCTCCTAGCTTATCTAAAAGGACGTTAAGCACGGATAAAATTAATAGCTTAAGTATGCCCAACCTTATAGTACTGTCAGCCCCACTGGTAGAGACCCAAGCTGGTTTAAGCGAAACTGACTTAGCTCACGGGGGGGGACAAGTGGGACATGACTTGACTATGCCCAAAGACCACCGCGCCACCGAGATGGACCTCGGAGCGCCAGAAGATAAAGACCGCGCCTCCGAGATGGACCTCGGAGCGCAAGAAGGTACAGAACGCGCCCCCGAGATGGACCTCGGAGCGCAAGAGGATAAAGAACGCGCCCCCGAGATGGACCTCGGCGCGCACCAGCGAAAAGAGTACCGCGCCTCCGAGATGGACCTCGGAGCGCGGGAGAAGATAAGATACAGCGCCCCCTAGATGGACCTTGGAGCGCGTAAAGAGAACAGGTCAACGCCAAGCCCTGTCAACTTCAGATCACCATCATCAGCGTCATCCCCAAGCGAGGCTGACCAGAGGCTAGCGCAAGTCCTGATCGCCACGCTGACAGCTTCAACCGAAAGAGACCGCCTCCAGGGTGAGCGTGACCGCCTCCAGGCGCAACAAGAGAGTGAGCGTAACCGCCTCCAGAGTGAGCGTGAACATTCTAGACTGGAAGAGAGGCGCCTCCAGGCTCAAGAAAACATGGAGCGAGACCGCGCCAATGCGCAACGCGAGGCACAGCGCGACGCAGCCAATGCCCAGCGCGAAGCGGAACGAGACCATCTGCAGGCGCAAATGATGGAGCAAGCGCTCCAGAGGGTGACTCCCCACTCCTCCACCCGGAGCTCCCGGAGATCATCACGACAAGGGTCGAGGGTACCTTCCCCTCCCCGACCAATCTACACGGGGCCCAGCCAATGGGAAGAACCTGCTCACGTCGCCGAGAAACTAACCAAGCGACTACAAAGCCTAGCGGAGGACGAGGGAGGACAGAAAGCCCACACGCACGAACCCATCTCAGACCAGGAGGAACAGTGCAGCCCCGATCTCAGCCCCGACACGCTGCGTTACGAACCCCCAACCCGTCCCAGGGGTGAGTTTGAGCAACAGACAGCACCGAGGAGCAGTACCTGGGGGCCCGGCCTCTGGTTCCCACCCAGCACGAACCCACGACCCCACGTACGGGGAGACTCGCCAAGGAGGCCTCTCCCCCTACGCGCATCAGTGTCACAGCCATCCATGGCATCCTACATTGGGACACCCACATTCCCAGACTTTATGCGACGCCTTCAAAGGACTGACTACAGCCGAAATAAGTCAGTGGCTTAAAGATAACCGCCGCTGCTTCCGCTGCGCGCGCGGCAACATGGCAGCAGAATGCCGCCTTAAGAAGCGGTGTGGCAAGTGTGACGGCGCCCACCTCGAAGTACTGCACGAGAGCAATAAACGCCCACCAGGAGACCAAAGTAGGCCCATCACAGTGATGTACCAGGTTGAGTCTGTGTCACCACAGACCAGTCTTGACCCCCCCCCCCTGGTGTACTGACTGCCGCAGCGGACACTGGGAGTCACGGTGCTACGCGTACCAGGCCGAGTCGGTGTCACCACAGACGAGTCACAACTCCCCCGCCACAGAGGAATGGAATATTTATCTGACACAGAAGAGTTACAACCCCCCCGCCAAAGAGGAATGGAAGATCGCATGTTATTACTGCAACAGAGGACACTGGCTGGCACAGTGCGACACATTCAAGAGACTGACCATCGCCGAAATGGATCAGTGGATTGAGGCTGACCCCCCAGACGCCACTTACCGCGAATCACTGTGCGAGGCCCCCAAGCGAAGATTAGCTCTACAAGGCAACTCACCAACAGAAGTGCTCCACATCGACCCCGCGTATAGTGGGAGCCCCAGAGTGCTCATCAAGGTAGTACGAGTACTCCTCAGCCACAGAGACAAGGTACTCGACACCTACGCCGTCCTCGACGACGGGTCGGAGAAGACACTCCTCCTCGCCTCCGCCGCGACCCAGTTGGACCTGCGGGGCCCAGAGGAGACGATGACCCTCCGTACCATTAGTCGAGACTTAAAGACAATAAAAGGTGAAAACGTCTCGTTCACCATAGCAGCGATCGACCACCCTGAGAAGCGGTACAGCATCAGCAAGGCGCTCATGAGCGACGACATAGGTTTGTCACGCTACGACTACCCCATCCCACAGCTGATGGAGAAGTACGACCACCTACGCCTACTGCCCATACCGCTCATCAGCGGAGCTACACCGACCCTACTCATTGGCTCCGACCACGCGGACCTCATTGTCCCAACCAAGGCGGCCCACATCGGACCCAAAGGATGCCCAGCCGCGGTTAAGACCCGACTGGGGTGGACGCTCCAGGGCCCCCTCTACGGACCTGCCAGCCAACCAACGACCACACGCTGCCTTTACACCAAGGTGAGCGACACAGACAACACTCTCTTACAGCCCGTTGAGAGGCTATGGACACTAGACGCGATGCCATTCAAGACCGAACGCAAGATGGTTCGGCCCAAAGAGGACAAATACGCCATCGCTCTACTAGATCAGAAGACTACGAGAGTCAAGGTCGACGGAGTGTTCAGACACGCAACCCCACTCTTGAAGCGGACGAAGATGCCTGTGAGAGAACCGTGGGCCAAGGAGCAGGGCTGGGAAGACCCCATACCCGAGTATCTAGCTACCCCATGGAGAGAGTGGGAGGGTGAAATTGTCTCACTCCGCGCGGTGGCCATCCCGCGGAGTCACTTCCCCCCTACCGTGCGACTGGAGAAGGGTCAGACAGACCTGCACGTCTTCAGCGACGCCCCAGAGGTGGCGTACGGAATAGTGGCCTACCTGAGGGCTCAAGAAGAGGGAGTTCCGAACTCCACCCCCCTCAGCTACGCTCCAAGCGACGTAGCTGACCTCGAACCCATCACCCCAAACTACCTCTTGATGGGGCGGCCGGACCCGGCCCTTCCTCAGACGGTGTACAGACAGGACGAGAGGAACGGACAGAGGATGTGGAGACACAACCAAGTACTGGCCGACCAGTCTTGGACCCGCTTCCTCCTACACTATCTACCATCCCTTCAAGCCCGTCAGAAGTGGGTAAAAGACAGGGACAACCTGAAGGTGGATACCGTCGTAATGATAATAGACCAGTCACTACCCCGAGCTACGTGAGCAGAGTGATTACTGGTTCCGATGGGAAGGTCAGAGCGGCAGAAGTCATCGTCCAAGGGCGGACTTACACCAGACCTGTAGCTAAATTGATAGAGCTGCCGGAGATCCCTGACTCCCCTGAAGACGACCATGACCCACTGACTTTGTAGATTGTTTCCAACTCCTCATAACACAGTATGGAGAAGTTGACTGGACACTAATATTAATCTGTGCCCCTTTATTTACTAATTAGGTGCGGACTAATTAGGAGGCGGCTGTTCTGAAGGGCCAGATTAACACTGAGAATCTATGTTTATTATTTATATATATAAGCTATATACCTTTAAGCCTCTGTTTGAATCATTATTCGATTTCCTCATTGGACACCGCCCTTGGCATTGACGGCGCCAACAGTCGCGCCCCCCAGACAAGTTCAAAGACGAGTCCGGACAAGTTGAGACATGCCCTTGGCCAGCGCATTGATTCCGGACAAGAGATTCGGTTGCGCTCTAGAAACCACTCTGAGTATATATTGTGGAAGGCGCAGCAGCCGTAGTGTGAACCTAAGTGCGAAACCAAAACACGTGAAGTGCGAAGTGAACCCAGTAACTAGTGTGAACCTTAGCAAGTGTGTGTGGACTTAACGTAATTAGTATCAGAACACGAGGTGAACCTAACAGCAGAACGATTGGACATGTGAGCAGTGGAACCTACCGGCGGTGTATCGTTACGGATAGCTAGTAGCTCCTTAGATACGACCTTGATATTGTAGAACCATTGTTGGTGTATTATAGTGAATTGTGTAAACGTAGTAACGTGGAGAAGAGCATCGTTAATACCATTGGCGTTTGGATTTAACTACACCTGAAGATCTGCATCGGGCTAGCTTCGAGGACGTGCATTGGACATTGGGTTAAGAGCATTGGATTAAGAGCTATTACCCTGCTATCGAGCACTTGGATTACAAGGACTGGATCCGTATGAGACCCCTTTTCTTCAGTGACCAGCAGGAGTATCCGACTATTCTTCAATTCCTCTGGAGCTTACCACTCCGGGGGGGAATTCACCAGTCTCCAGCGATACCCCTCGTTTGCCCTGTATCGCCATCTCACTCCATGCAGCGTTCCGGTCGAGTATTATTAACCTAGGAATTATTCATTCCCACTGACTTTGATACTCTGACATTCTACTATCATTCGCCATAAAAGAGCAACGTACTAATTTTCAGTTGTATATTTGATATTGCTAATAAAATACTGTAAACGTTATCTCTTTGTCCGTGCCGTCTATTGAGTGTCTGCCATATTTAACTGTACTGTCTGGCAAGTAATAATAATATTTAGTAGTGGTTTAATCTAAACAATCTTTAATACAGTCAGGGTTTTGTAACCCCTCAGTTACAGTTAGCATTAGTTGTTTAGCAGCACGCTTCCAGGATTGCCTGGAACCCGTCCACTACAGTGAAACGTTCACCAAACCATCCCGCCCCTGGCGCCGACACACAACATGGTTGTGTAACAAAACAAACCAGCATTACTAACACTAGCATCAATGCCTGATGACACAGGGCCTACCTGTGTACAAGCCGGCTCGATAGCCAACCTTGCACGCTGCTCCTTGATCTGCTGCCACCAGACGAGGAAACATCAGAATAGGCCCGACGTGTCGCTGAAACATGCCCCGAAGATTCCAGGGGTAAGCAAACCTCCGGTAAGCATTCAACATTACGCAATTTCTCTAATCTTTTCATAGCACTAGTTACATAGGGCGACTTCCGACCGCTATGATGGAAACGAAATAGAGGAAGAGTGTTTGGTGAAAATGCCTAGTATTTTATAGAGTACGCCTCTATAGGGGCGGGGCCCGGCAGGTGGTGGGTGTATTTGTTTTTCGTTGATGGTGTACAGTAGGTACATGAGATGAGGTATATCTCGGTATGGCTTAAGAGCGGGATGCGATGGCCAAGTACGCTATATAACCTTTTACACAAACATTAAATAACAGACCTTAAAACAGACCTTTCATTAACAATACTATATATAGCCACTGCCAGAATAGTGACACACGTATCGTGTGTGGTGAGCACACGCATTCATGCACAACGAAGACAAGATTGCGTTGTCTCAATAATTTTAACTATAAATTTATGAGCTCAAAGTATGAGCTCACTGACTGAAATGTCCAACAAAAAGCATCAATTGTCAAATAATATTGATCACATTAACTAGACTAGATGTTTTTGAGGAAATTAGAAAGGGAACAACAACTTAACCCTTGTGTCTGATCAGATTCTTATTTTTTTGATAACTTTGCAGTGATTATGTTTGTAGCCAATATAATATGTGGCATAATCTTTTAATTATCTTGTATTTTTTTTTACTCTCTTTCATAAATTGTTTATTCAACTTCAGCCCGATCATAACCACCACATATTGTTTTTTTGTCATATTTAACAACTCTTTTCAGAAAAGTGGGAGTATTTCATTAAAGAAAATATAAAAAATGGTTATGATCAGCCCGTTCCCCGTACCTGGATAACTGAGTTAGCCGGATAACTTTCGGTCAAGCCTGACTTAAGCCGGACCTTCCCATTCCCCGAAGCTCGATTGTCTAAATCACCATGACAACAGATCAAAAAGTTTGAGCCTGGTCGGGAGCAGGGTTAACTTCAGTTAGCCGGATGAACCATGGCCACGCCCCCGCAAAGAAGTGACAGCTCGTTTCCTGAAATGATTCTCACAGTCTAGGATCTGCATTATACCATTCTGAATTACGTTTTTGTGCTCCATTCTTCCAGAGGGGGCTTTTGAAATGTAAAATAGACCCAAAATGCTGATACTAAATTCACTTTGTCCTAAATAATGCACGTTATATATACCGTGTCCGTGGCGCTCGCTAGGTGCGATGTACACATTATGTGGTTATTTTAACAACGCGCAGCATTGCAAATGTGAATCCCGCGGAGATATCCTTAATGATTGAAACCTATCGCTCGTTTGGCTCTGATTCCTTTCATATTCTCCGCTGTGGATGAGGAGCGAGGAAGGAGAGGAGCGCCTGGATTTTGTTTCATTCAAGCATAAATTGAAGTGTCTATGCGTGGATTGTGGATTTTGTGTGATATTGTAACTGGGATTCAAATGTCTGATGAGATGCGCTGTTTGACGGATTTGAGAAATTGAATGAGCCGTTGACGTCACATTAATGCATTTGAGAATAAAGAGATAAAACTTCATTCAAAAGAAAAAATATTCTAAACACGGGTCTCTCGTACATTAATGGATAAACAATGAAACTATCACATCTGGCACAGTGGCGCAGCGGTAGTGCTCAATCCTGGCAACCTGGCGACCGGTGTTCGAAACCCCGCGTTTCTAATATAATTTTGTGGAATATAATATTAATGATTATACGCAAAAGTAGCCTAGTTTTAAGTTAAAATATTATAAATCTACATGCATTGAGGATGTCATTCTTTATATAGCTCTCAACGTGCACCAAATTGAATTATTCCTACATTGCAAAAAGAAGGAAAAGACTAGGATTCGAACCCCGGTCGTCTGCGTGAAAGTCAAAAGGACAAACCGTCACACCGCAGTGCAGATAAATAAAAAATCCACCATACATCAATCAATGGATAAGAGATCCGTATCCTTATTCTGAAACAGTTGAACTAATTATTTTCGCTAGCAAGATCTCATTTGATTATTCAATGCATAAACCTACTGCCAGCAGGAACGTTTAAAGAAATATAATCTGATTGATTGGGGTAATGAGGGATTTAAAATTAGCCTATAGATTATGCATTTAACTTGTCGGCAAGGCTATTGAGCCGCCTGCAATCTGTAAAACAATCAATCAATCAATGCCGTTAGAAGATCAGGATTTCTGCGATCTACACCTGCTGTCTTTTCAACTGAAGCGGCCGCGCGCACTTATCCAGAGTCTCAAGTCTGGTTCGAGTTAACGAGACTGAATCAGCGTTCCAGGAACAGGAAAATCCCGGCTTCAAACATCGGGTTAACTGAATCTGGATAATGGGACTCTTGATCGACTTAGTTGAACCAGGTACGGGGAATAGGGCCCAGGGCTGAAGTTGAATAAAATATTTATCGAAAAGAAAGTGGGAAATTATTTCAACATAATCTTTTTATGGAGTTTTTTTTTATTTCTTATTTTAACCTTTATTTACCCAGGGTAGGTTCGCTGAGCACGGATGCTCTTTTTCATAATAAAAAAAACCGCTACACGCTACATATCCGGAGAAACAGACAAAAAAAAAATTGTCGGCCCTGAGAGTGTCGTGTTCTCCTGTCCTGCAGCTGGATACTATTGGAGAAAACCCACTATGATTGGTTGGTTGGTTTAGATATGAGTATGACGACTCACGATTAGGCCAAAACATTACGGGTAGGCCAATCAGAGGCAGGATAGGGCGGGGCATGCCACTCCAGCTCAGCAAACCAGGAAGTAAAAAAAATCTAAACACAGACAATGAATGAATGAATGAACCAGTCCGCGCGAAATAGCATAAGGATTTGATGTTCCCAGGGCTGATGGCATTGATAAAGATGATGTCAATAACAACAATGCCTCTCCATGGCCCTATCTGGAAAAATGTATGAGTTTGACTGAAAAAACGCCTAAAACATATCACATATGTGTTTATTGTGTCAGCCAAAAACGAAGCTTCTCTCAACGTCCCACACGGCCAGCACTAACTTGAGAACACATATATTCAGGTAAGCTGATGAAAAGCTTTACATAAACATTGTCAACTGTTCCCAAACAGCACACAAGTCAGTGCACTTTTTGTCAACAGATTTAACTAACATGTTTCACTGTAGGCAGAAAATGAACAATATTATGGGGGTGGAGAAAAGAAAAAACAAACTAACATAAATAGTACATACACTAAGAGGGAAAATATCACCTAGAGCAGTGGTTCTCAACCTGTGGGTCAGGACCCCCAGGGGGGGTCCCCACATGATTTTGGGGCCATGGAATGTTTTGTGAGTTACATATTTAAATACATTTGGTCATTTAGCTGACGCTTTCATTCAAAGCAACTTACAAATTGTGTACAACAAGTCAGCAGGAGTGGTGCATATCTAGCAGCCAAGGATAAGTAGTATTGTTTGTCGAGCTTGAGTGTTATACTCTTGAGTACATACTGTACTGTAGTAGTATAGACATATTAGCATAGTTGGTGGTAGTATAGACATGGTAGCATAATAGTAAAATGCAGTAAGACAGTTATTATTAGTTAAAATTCAGATATTGAAGAAGTATGTTTTTGGTTGATACAGTGGGCAGGTTTCAGATAGGAGAGGGTATCAGGCAGCCAGAAGATGCAGAGTTTAGGGATAAATAATACATAAAGATAGAATAGAAAAGAAAAAGACCATTACTGCATCAAAGGTAATCAACAAACTATACTATAAAAACTGATCAAACCAAATGGTCTCTTTCTTTTCTTTTGTAGAGGCTGCACCCAGCTAAACTTGCCTTCCTGGATTTTGTACATAATACAAGTTCATGTTAAAAGGATGACACAAAAAGCCAGACCGAGGGCTTGTTTCAGTTTTATAATAAACAATCAAAACTGATAATTTTTTGCCTGCCTATTTGTTTGGTGGAAACTTGATCATGAAGTAAAAAAAAAGTAGTGCCGATGTAGCTAGCTATTTTTGCCATGTTCTTGTAGTGTAGCTTGCTACATTTATCTGGGGATAGCTTCCATTGTAGTTGAGCTATATTTAATCGAGTGTAACTTGTAGTGTAGCTTGCTACATTTTCCAAGTACCTTGCCCATCACTGACAATAGACTTGCCTTTCATAAGCTGCCCGTCATCGCCGACCATCTGTCTACGCTGTGAAACACCAGATGGGGTGTTGTAGTGCCCTGAGCTGTATCCTGACATCCCTGTAGAAACAAAATCATAGTTATATATTTCACTATAGTTTGACTGCATTGGATCAAACTGGTGGTAGTTCCCTCTAAAATGGCATACCATTTTGTGCATGTTGTGAGAGACCAAGGGGGACTGTTGTATTGCCCCGAGCTGCATCCCGACATCCCTGTAGAAACAAATCATTATATTTAAAAATAAATACAAAATCTGACTTGTCAGTCAAACTAACATACATGTCATAATCACTAACACCGGTTCCTGACAGGCAGCAAGCGAGCGAACTGGAGACGAAATCGCGCACGACACTGTCCTGATATGACGCAGCGCGTGTCCGAGTGTGTCTGTGTGTGTGTTACCTGGAACAGGGGGCAAAGCAGCCTGCGATTCTCGACGAATAAAAAGTGTTTAGGGGCGGGACTCGGCCACGTAATCGCTCAACTAGAGACACAGCGAGCGAATATTTGAGGGGTGAGCGACATCGCTGCTCAGTTCACTGTCGCTCGCGGCAGGTCAGGATAGTCTGATTGAAACGAATACATTTTAATCACTTTTTCTCGCTCGCTCGCGTCGCTCTATGTCAGGAAGGGGTGTAAGGAGTTGTATCCCCGTCTCTCAAAACACTGTTACTGAAAGAGTACAGTATCATACCACTACTTGCACTTTGTCGATCTTGCAGCTGCTGGACATGTGAGGCCTGCTGGAGCTGGTGGTACTGTGCAATATCAAATCCTGGCATCTCGGCTGAAACACAGTAGGAAATACACAAAGTTATTAGCAAATGACGCTATTGTAATCCCCCATGTGAGAAAATGTTTGATTTCCATTCAGCTGATTTCACGTGCACTGCCAAATACTACTTTAATAAAAATATCAAAGACAATGCGAGACAATACAGATATATTAAACATGCCAGAATATTATGTTATGAGACTGCTTGATAACTCACCATTATGTCGAGTTAGCGATTGCCGGTAGTTGCTAGTAACCAGATCTACAAAGGGGAAATGTAAAATAAGTTGCGACTCAAACATGGTGGAAATTGTGCTCAATATAAAAGCATTATGTACAACTACACATTTTTATTGTGACATTGCTTGCAAGTTGTGAAGGCTTTGAATTTTTGTAGTGGGCTGGCATGCATACATTGTAAACATGTATTCTGTTGCATGCATGATGCCAGCGAGCTCCTGCCAGCAAGCTCCTCACAAGAACACAGATATGGGTTCACTTACTGTTATTTGGATCAGGAGTATGCAACAAATCTAAATAGCTGCAGATCATGCCACCATCCAAAGAATCTAAAAAAGGTAAGCCAGGGTGAGAATTGAAGATGCTACAAATCATGTTTAAACAGTCATCTAGTTGGCATTTTAACATTCATAGCAACATACCATTCATTGTAGGCTCTTGGCCTAGTGGCCACACAGCTGGTGGCTTGCCGGATCTTAGCGCCTTACGAGACCGGCTCGATTTTGGGGTCTGTCTTACAACATATTTTAGTTGGCATGTTATTCACAATGTATATATTTTGGGCCAACTATAGAATAACTGCAAGAAACGCAGAAGTCCAATCAAATTCAAATGGCTCAATTTGTCGGTACATGGTCAGACTAATTTGTTTAACTGTTTATTATTATTATTATTATTATTATTATTATTATTATTATTATTATTATTATTATTATTATTATTATTATTATTATTATTATTATTATTATTATTATTATAATAATAATAATAATAATTAATTATTATTATTATTATTATTATTATTATTATTATTATTATTATTATTATTATTATTATTATTATTATTATTATTATAATAATAATAATAATAATAATAATAATAATAATAATAATAATAGATAATAATAATAATAATAATAATAATAATAATAATAATAATAATAATAATAATAATAATAATTATTATAATAATAATAATAATAATAATAATAATAATAATAATAATAATAATAATAATAATAATAATAATTAATAAACAGTTAATAATAATAATAATAATAATAATAATAATAATAATAATAATAATAATAATAATAATAATAATAATTATTATTATTATTATTATTATTATTATTATTATTATTATTATTATTATTATTATTATTATTAACTGTAGCAGTGATCATTTCCAAAGTGCCTATATAAAATAAATGCATTGCATCAATACCTGGGAAACCCACATCAGGTGCTTTGGCAAAACGTTTTCTTTTGGCGTCGCCACTCGAGTGGTCATCAGAGTCCGAGTGCTGATTTGGCCTAAAAAATTATTATATATATACACACATGTAATAAATGTAGTTATGATACTACGCTTATTAGTCAAGGCTAAAGTCTGAATACATAGGCCCCCAGGCCACTGTGTGTTATCCTTTTAGCACTACTTGCAACTACAACAGCAGTGCAATTATTTACAACACCCTAGGGAGAGTTGTCCCTTTAACAAAGTGAACACTGTACCTGGATCTTCTTTTCTGGCGGAGATCTCCTTCGTCCTCAGATTCAATTTCAAAGGTTGGACACATAGTTGAGGTGTACTTGGTCTCTCGTTTTTTGGCCTCATCATGAGTCTCTGGAAATTAACATATCTGCAGTCCCGTGTTTAACGAAAAAATATATATAACACCTCTTATCATATGTCATTGTGCATCGTCACAATTTGCGTCCTCACTTTTTGTGTATGTGTTGCACGAATTACTCACCACACGTAGTAAGCTCACGTACATCCTTATAGGTGATGCATTTATCATCTGGTTGCAGTCCATCTCGACAGGCTTTTGTGAGCTTTATGTGTTTAGGGGGCCATAACACAGTCTGGTCTTTAGCATTAAACCAGCTCTCTAGAACTACTGCTGTCCCACCATTTGGGAACTGTACAACTGACCACAGCACCACCTCACCATTCATCTTCAAAGGGCTGAAATGAGAATTTACGGTACTCATAATGATCTCTCCTTACAAGCCATTCCCATACCGTCCTACAAAGCCAAAGTGCACTACACACATTGCATTTTTGAAGCATTTAAAGGAAAACTCCAACATTTTGTGAAATTAGCTTATTTGACATCTTCCCTGGAGTAATAAGAAGATACATACCTTTTTCGTCTCTCTGCATGCATTGGGCTTAGGGAACGCCTGGACTGTTAGCCTAGCTTAACTTCATCACTGGAAGTGGGGCAGACATCTAACCTAGTTCACTACAGTCAGGAAATATACTCCAAATCAAAATACAATTCCCAAACTTTCCGTAAACATGTTGTGACCTGTGTATTTACCACGTCTCCCAGTCACACAAGTCACACAAGTCCCTCAGTCACACAAGTCACACAAGTCTCCATGTCACACAAGTCTCCAAGTCACACAAGTCTCCAAGTCACACAAGTCCAAGTCACATGAGTCACACGAGTCACACGAGTCACACAAGTCTCCAAGTCACATGAGTCACACAAGTCTCCAAGTCACACAAGTCTCCCAGTCACACAAGTCACACAAGTCTCCAAGTCACACAAGTCTCCAAGTCACACAAGTCTCCAAGTCACACAAGTCACACAAGTCACACAAGCCAAGTCACACGAGTCACACGAGTCACACAAGTCTCCAAGTCACATGAGTCACACAAGTCTCCAAGTCACACAAGTCACACAAGTCTCCCAGTCACACAAGTCTCCAAGTCACACGAGTCACACAAGTCTCCAAGTCACACAAGTCACACGAGTCTCCCAGTCACACAAGTCTCCAAGTCACACAAGTCACACAAGTCTCCAAGTCACACAAGTCACACAAGTCTCCAAGTCACACAAGTCACACAAGTCACACGAGTCACACGAGTCACACAAGTCTCCAAGTCACATGAGTCACACAAGTCTCCAAGTCACACAAGTCACACAAGTCTCCCAGTCACACAAGTCACACAAGTCTCCAAGTCACACAAGTCTCCAAGTCACACAAGTCACACAAGTCCAAGTCACACGAGTCACATGAGTCACACAAGTCTCCAAGTCACATGAGTCACACAAGTCTCCAAGTCACACAAGTCACACAAGTCTCCCAGTCACACAAGTCTCCCAGTCACACAAGTCTCCAAGTCACATGAGTCACACAAGTCTCCAGGTCACACATGTCACACAAGTCTCCCAGTCACACAAGTCTCCAAGTCACACAAGTCTCCAAGTCACACAAGTCTCCAAGTCACACAAGTCTCCAAGTCACACATGTCACACAAGTCTCCCAGTCACACAAGTCTCCAAGTCACACAAGTCTCCAAGTCAAACAAGTCACACAAGTCTCCAAGTCACACAAGTCACACAAGTCACACAAGTCTCCAAGTCACACAAGTCTCCAAGTCACACGAGTCACACAAGTCTCCAAGTCACACAAGTCACACGAGTCTCCAAGTCACACAAGTCTCCCAGTCACACGAGACTCATGTGACTGGGGGACTCGTGTGACTTGTGTGACTGGGAGACGTGGTAAACACACAGGTCACAACATGTTTACAGGAACGTTTGGGAGTTGTATTTGGAGTATATTTCCTGACTGTAGTGAACTAGGCTAGATGTCTGCCCCACTTCCAGTGATGAAGTTAAGCTAGGCTAACGGTCCAGGCGTTCCCTAAGCCCAATGCATGCAGAGAGACGAAAAAGGTATGTATCTTCTTGTCCAACTCCAGGGAAGATGTTAAATAAGCTAATTTCACAAAATGTTGGAGTTTTCCTTTAAGCGTTTCAATTGGCCAGCCAAACATGTTATCTGTGTACATGTGATATTGTACTAATTGTGTATTTATTAATGAGGTAAGTTATGCCCCGAAATCCGACGTTAGAGTCAGTGTGTCAATATAGTTACTGCACTTTAGCTTTGTAGGGCAGTATGGTTATGCTGTTAAATGAAGTAGTGGTATTGCAATGGCACCATCTCCGTCTGGAGAGAGAAGACATTTGCGCTTGATATAGCCGAGTTTACCTATCCCTATATCTTCTTGCAAGCCACTGACCTTGTATGTACCAATGTATGATGATTCACAGGGATACATAGAGTATGGCTGTTTGTGTCTGTACTTTCTGTAAATTATATATCTCTTCCTCTGATTTAAGAATATTCTCTACTAATGCAAATCCATCTCCAACCTCAATACAATTGTCTCTTTTCTTTGTGGACAAAGTAAACCGATGAGTGGAGACCTTCCTGTACTGTTGTGAAGAAGTAAACTGTGGGGGGACAGGCCCATCAGTGTGAATATTATGCAAAATTGGATCATCTGTGGGACATGGGGATCCAACATGTGGAATTTCAGACAACCTTTTCACTACCTGTTGTAGAGGCTGATGTGGCTTGCGTAGAAGATGCTTAATTTGTCCAAGATAGTTCTCAAAAGGGAATCCTGAGATATTATCTAGAGTGCCAAACTTCCTGTATTCCTCAGCCAAATGAATAAGCTGGTGTACATTGTACACAATTTCATCTTTTCCATACACTGTCCCAAAGTGTTCAACAAAAGAAACCATCAACTTGTGCGCAAAGGCCAACATTTCCTCAGAAATACTAGGGGACAGCAACAAGTACATTCCAACAGAAAACAACATGAAGTTGTCATACAGCTCACTGGGGAGGGAATCCTTCAAAACAACAGGACCCCAATACAACATGAAGGATTGCAACTGAGTAGCTTTCCAGCGATCTAACTCTGACAGTTCCCTTGGTTTACGGTTAAATTCACAAGGCATGTAGGAACGTAGCTTTAGCAGTTTACCTGAAATGGCTTGTACAGTTTTGGAAGGGACCCTTGTTGCCAAATTTTTCCCCTTTAACCATATATTAAGCAGTTTCCTTGTAACTCCGAGACAACAGAGATGCATGTAATCAGTTGGAAACATAGAAACCATCTTAACTAAACCTGTTAAAGGGCTCGTCCCATTGTGATGTGCCTCATCAACCATGTCTGAGAAACTGGAGTCTGTCCTAAGTCTGACTTTTGTTTCAGGATATGTCATTTTATTTCTCCATACACCCTCCTGAAAACACTTGTCACAACCAGAATAGCCATTAAATGCCTTGGTCTGCTTAATATAAGCTCTAGCCGGGGCATCACAAATGAAAGAAGAAATCTGTACATCAAATTGCTTGTCATTATAAATAATGCCATTAGACAGTACATTCTGAAGATCTTTGACAAACTGCTCTAGGTTCTCAAAAACACTATTTGGCTTGCTTAGACCACAAACAATTCCAACAACAAATGGGGACTTTGTGTAGTCACATTTGAAACTTCCAAGTATGGGCCAAAACTGAAGTTTAGAACTTTTGAATAAAGGTAAACCATCTATATTAAACTGTAAATTAAGAGTTGTCAGAGTTGCCAGTAAAATCAAACATGCCAACCGTGAAAGCACCCCTTTGACTAAACCACAATGATAGTATTCTCCCCCTTCAATCTTAGTGGTAGGCACATGTTTTTGTGTTCCTAGCAATGTTCTTCCATCTTTAGGAAGGGTGGGGTGAAACATCTTCAAAATGGACAGCAAAGATGATAGTGTAACCAGAGAGACTGAATAGGATGTTGCCCAATATTTTAAACTTGTCATGAGGAAATCTTCATTATGCTCATCACTGTCAAAGACATGTTCAGGTTCAATTTCGTCATCCCCAGCTATACTTTCAAAATGTGCATTTGACTCACCTGGTGAGTCAATATTTTCACTTTGATCACTGATAGTTAGTGGTCTGTTTAGTGGCAAGTCTGATCTAGTTGTTAAATCTAGTGGCAAGTCTGTCTTTGGTAAATCTAGCAGGCACTCAGTAGAGGCTGTGACAGGATCTGTGTTCTCTAAAGAGTGATGGTTTGTCCTTGAATTAGCAGCAACAATTAACTTATAATCAGTGAGGATAGCCTGCTCTGTCTCTCTCAGTAATTTGTTGACTCTACGTCTTTTAGCCCGAGAATAAGATGACATAGTGATGAGGTGCTGTAGTCAATGTAATGGTACATAAATTGTGCTATTTACTTGGCTAGAACAGGTCTTTGCTTCAATTGCTGCAACGCGCGGCTTCCTGAAACTGGTACGTGATTCTGGAAAAAGAAAGAAAAAAGGGGGGAGGGTCCTGATTAATGTGCTGCATTGCAATGTGCAGGGTGAAATGCTTGCATAATTCTACATTTTGATCAATATCAAGAGAGTTCATTATTATATTATTGTTATATTGTTCATTATAAAATACCATGCATATAACCAAACGTCTAACTATATACTATCTGTATGTCATGTATGTCCCTATGCCATAAATGTCATCATGTGTATGTCATAAATGTCACTATAAATTGAAAATGGGGGACCCTGATGTAAACGAGACAAAAACGTCTTTCTCTGGTCTGCATCCCCTTAACAATTGTGTGTATTGAGCCATACTGTATTGTACCCCTTCTGCAATCTGTTAAATAAAGTTTTCATTCATTCATTCATTCAACATTAGCAGGACCAGTGGCACGCCAAACAGCCTGCAAACTACCTGGCATTCTATCGCCATGCTCTGAGACAAACTCTAACCTTAACCAACTTCGAAAGAGTGCCTAAGCTTAAAGGGGAGATGAAGCATATAGCGATATAAACATAGTCATAGCATCAAATTAGTATTTAGATAAGCCACAGAAAAAATCACGTTATAAAAATAATTTCTAAGAAAAAACGTTTTGTTATGTGAAGCGCTTTATCAACATGGGCGCCGCCATTTTGTTTGGTGACATCACTGTCGCGGGGCATTTAGCTAGCTGGCTACCTAGCCGCAGCCGGGATTCAAAGCCAACTAGCCGGCTAACCCAGCTCGCTAAATGCTGCATGTAGCTAGCAGAACTGTAAAATTTGTTTGAACAGCCAGGAGCAATACAAAAAGAACCACCCGGTCCCGTTGTCTGGTAGGCAACGTTGCATTTACGGATCCACGTGTTTACTAGGCCAGCTACCGCGTGCTTCCTTGACTACTTCCTGTTCACCCAATAAGCATGCTTTAGATTGGCTGAGTCACACAACGTCATTCAGTACCAAAGCACGCAATTGGAGCACGCAATTTCTGTTCGTTTGGCGCTAGAATAATTACATCGAAATAATAAATAACTGGTTATAGGTCTTAAAAAACCGTACGATTCCACTTGCACACTCTCCAGAGTTATATTAAGTACATGCTAACGAATATTCATGAATATTTATCTTAGTTGACGTATATATATATTTACCTACCAAACTGCAGCATAAGCACATACACAACGCCGTCAAGAGTACACCGGTCACACTCACAATAACGTTATTTTTCACTGAACACAGTTAAGATAAAAGTAATATAGCCAAAACTTACTGTAAAGCACTCAGTAGAATCAAATCCGGGGGATCCAGACATTGCTGTTCTGTTGCCAGTTCACAATGAGAGAGTGCTGCATTAGATAGTGGAAGCTAGGATATGTGGCTGGGACGTACCATATCTGTTTAAATTGGGGGGGGCATTCGGATCGGTCCAACTTAATGACGACAAACAGCATACGTTGAACAGCATACTTTGATTCAACATTTATTAGATATTGGCATTTCAATCATTAAAATGCAACCACAAAACAATATTGATTCAATGACATGTTTTCAACATTGGTCAATTGGTTCATCGGTTAATGGGTGATCCACCATCAATCGTCGACCTTAACCAAAAATCAAGCATTTTGACCATAAATCAACATTGAATTAACACCTTTTGCTATCTGGGGAGGGTGCTGCTCTTCTCGAATATGTGTTATTTTTATTATCAGAAACACTTTGAGCCATAACAATACTTTACCAGGTAAAGCAGGAAGTAGTAATAAGGAAGATACTTAGTAGAGAACTTCACAACAAAAGAGAATAGGGCGGTGAGATATCCGACTTCTCGACCTAAAGCATGATAACTATAAAGCATGATAACAGGCGAGATATCCGACTTCTGCCCGTGGACGGCTGTTCCCAGTAACACTGCTGAAGAACCGACAGGGAGAGAGGGGCAGAGTATTACTATAAAGGCCCATAGATGCCTACGTAATAGAGCAGACGATGCACGTGCTCTAGGACTATTGAACTTGGGGGAGCAAACTTGTCTCTTTGCTCCATCACTTTTTGATCATATGATATATCCCCCCCCAATATATAAATATTATCTAACCATAACTACGTAATTTCAATCAAATTAATAATACGCAATGACACTTAATAGCAAGTTTTTAAGTTTCCAAAGATTGCGACACCCCCCTGCCCGATATGTTTTGATCCAGTCCCGCAGACAGAGTGGAGCCCGGCCGGCTCACACTCCAGTCTGCACAGCGCGCCGCTGCCTGCAGCCTCCACTCCAGGTGTAACAGTAAGCTGGTACACAGGCAGGCAGCGTGATTCGTGAACACTAGTTTAGGCACAACGCACAAGTTACAACAACAGCAGGATTTTCCACTAAGTAAGTTCAGTTGTTCAAACAAACTATTATGTTAGACATGATGTCTTTACTGTCGAGTGGTAGAACATCTACCACGCAATACAATAAAAGTGTTTCACGGTCCGAAATGCCATCTGGTCATACCGTAAGTCCGTAACTAATAAATAATAATAATATAACGTTACGTTGGCGTTAGCCGCTAGCTAACGTTGTCATATTATCTAGAATAATAATAATCTCTGTTCTCTGTTCTCCTCCATCTCTGTTCTCTGTTCAGTGTGTGAATTATGTTAATCCCACAATTACTCAACTGCACTCAATATTTAAATACCAATGCTAGTCTAAATAAATGTAGACAGACAATGTACGCATTAAAAATATAATAATAATAATAATAATAATAATAATAATAATAATAATAATAATAATAATAATAATAATAATAATAATAATAATAATAATAATAATAATAATAATAATAATAATAATAATAATAATAATAATAATAATAATAATGCAATAAAAGTCTGAAAATGAAGGGATTATGTCCATGAGTGTCAGTTTTAGAAATTAAGGCCTGCCTCTTATATAACAAGTCTCTCTAATAAAGGCCTGGTGCTCTTTGCAGCTGAGGTAAATAGAAGACCTATATTTGAGGATTTACGGTAAATCAAGATTTTCAATTATCTTAAGGTACAATACCTGAAATGAAAATGTGTGTGTGTGTGTGTGTGTGTCCAGCCAACCAGGTACCATGGCAGAAAAAAGAAAAAATACAGACATCAGAGCATTTTTCAGTACACCAAAACGCAAAGTAAGAACCCTAGTAGCCTAATAGCTCAAAGACTTAAAGGGCGGGCTCCACAAATAATGGATGCACGGTGTTAATTGCACCCTTACTTACAATTCATTATGAATTGTAAGTGGGGGACCCTGATGTAAACAAGACAAAAGTCTTTCTCTGGTCTGCATTCCCTTAACAATTGTGTGTATTGAGCCGTACTATATTGTACCCATTCTGCAATATGTTAATAACATTTTTAATCAATCAATAACAGATTGCAGAATGGGTACAGTACAGTACGGCTCAATACACACAATTGTTAAGGGGATGCAGACCAGAGAAAGACTTTCGTCTTGTTTACATCAGGGTCCCCCATTTTCAATTCATAATGAATTGTAAGTAAGGGTGCAATAGAAATGTTTCATAATGATGTTCAGTGTATTCATAAGTGTATTGCTCTCCTTAATGTAGAATGATATGGTGACTGTACAGACTCAGGAAGGAGAGAAAGAGACCCAAGAGTTACAGGTAATGGAAATATCAGACAGCTTAAAGTGTAGGATAACATAACAAATTAAGACACAAATACTTGGATTATATATCCCCCCCCTCTCTCCCTTTCTTTACAGATTAGCATAAAGATTGTGTATTCAAACCAGTTCAGTGTATTCATAAGTGTATTGCTCTCCTTAATGTAGAATGATATGGTGACTGTGCAGACCCGGGATGGAGGCAGAGAAGGAGAGAAAGAGACCCAAGAGTCACAGGTAATGGAAATATCAGACAGCAGTGTAGGATAACATAACAAATTAAGACACAAATACTTGGATTATATATCCCCCCCCTCTCTCCCTTTTTTTACAGATTAGCATAAAGATTGTGTATTCAAACCGGTTCAGTGTATTCATAAGTGTATTGCTCTCCTTAATGTAGAATGATATATATAATGATTTAAGGCTCTATATTGCAGGAAATTGCACGTACAGGTTCATTAAATGAAAAAAAATGTGCTATGGAGGGGGTCGTGCCGGACACCCTCCAAACCACCCCTTGCCTGTCACAAAAAAAATAAAAATAAAAAAAACATAAAAAAATAAAAATAAAAAAATAATAATATAAAAAAAAAAGTGCACCCCCACTTTCAACTATAACTAGGCGGCCATGTAAAGGCCTCAGTACAGACAGCAGACCCAATCAGCACCAGTGACATAATTACAATCAAGGTAATTACTGAGACAGCAGGTGACGACAATCAAGGTAATACAGAGACAGAGAGAGAGAGAATTCCAAGATGGCGGCAGGGCCTCCAATCCTGAAATGGGAGAGAAGTAACACGTTTTTCTACAACTCAAGTTCAGACCTATGTTACTCTATTACGTTAGCACTAAAAGTGAATAATTTTTCTGGAATCAGAAACGTCTGAATGTCATCTTGCAAAGGAGACCAGGCTCATGCATGTGCTATAAGTATAAAGTATAGTATTTTGGTTTGCAAAAAAAGTATGCAGTCCTCAAGTTCAAGTTAAAAAAAAATCACTTTTCTGCCCGCTTGATAATAGGTTTTAAATGGAAATTATTCAAGTTTTAATACTCTCCTCAACATGAGAGTAGACAAATGCTTTCTTTATGCATTTTTTTTTAAATGTATTGCCACAATGAGAAATACTGTCCAGAATCTTCAAGTAACTAAGATGTGCAAACTGCATTGTAAAAGAAATATAGCTGAAATCATGATTTTTTTTTTATAAAAGCCCAACAAAAAATGTACAGATGGGCATACCAATTTACTAACTGTAACATTACATAGTAATGAATACTAACACAGTAGTGTGTTGAACTTTACACTTGAACTATTCATCCCCATTGTTTTGTTTAAGCAGCCATTTAAAGGGGAACTCCAACATTTTGGGAAATTAGCTTATTTAACATCTTCCATGGAGTTAGACAAGAAGATACATACCTTTTTTGTCTCTGTGCGTGCATTTTAGCTTTGGGAATAGACGCTCCGTTAGCATAGCTTAGCTTCATCACTGGAAGTGGGGGAGGGTTAGAGCCTTACAGTGCCTTACAGTGTATTGCAAGGTCTGACATTGACCAAACTTGATATGCATGACCTTGGTGGGCTCTAGGTCAACTCCTGAAAAGGAGGTCAATGTCAGACTTTGCAATCAAAAGTTAGGGGGCTAATAACCCTTGCCATAATTTCAGTGCGCCCCTAACTTTTGATTGCAAGGTCTGACATTGACCCCCTTTTCAGGAGTTGACCTAGAGCCCACCAAGGTCATGCATATCAAGTGTGGTCAATGTCAGACCTTGCAATACACTGTAAGGCACTGTAAGGCTCTAACCCTCCCCCACTTCCAGTGATGAAGCTAAGCTATGCTAACGGAGCGTCTATTCCCAAAGCTAAAATGCACGCACAGAGACAAAAAAGGTATGTATCTTCTTGTCTAACTCCAGGGAAGATGTTAAATAAGCTAATTTCCCAAAATGTTGGAGTTCCCCTTTAACACAAAAGGATAACCCTCATGCATTGCAAATTTGCATCAAATTCAAACAAACAGAGTGATGCACAAAATAACTTAAAATAAAATAATAATTTAAAACAATGAATAAAGTGTTAATAATTGTATTGATTTTTTTTTATTGGTTGAAAATGCAGTTGTTTGTTGAAATGTGGTGGTCGGACAAGATTTTTGTAATAATTTCTGTATCAAATATGAAAGATATGAATACTAATAATCATGATAATGATACAGATATTTTACATCATTTGAAAGCCCTAGCTGTTATCTTCAAAATGGTACTATATATATTTACTTTGAGCATTTATTTTCATAATGGAATGTTGATGCTTAGGGCTAAAGATAATGTGCGATTTTGGCCACTTGTTTTGAATTTTCTTATTGATCTTTTTCCCCCTCCTTTTTCCTCAGTTTTTCTCCCATCCCAATGTTAGTCGTTATGCCAATTCCCAATCCCCTTCCTGGTCGCTGCGCACCTACCCCCCACAGTTGGTCTGGGAGAGTGGAGGCTATCACGTGCTTCCTCCGACACACGTGTAGCCAATCAACCGCTTCTTTTCACCTGGCAGTGCGGACTCTCACTGAGAGGGTGTAACGTGTGGAAGGATCACACTACCCCCCTTAGATCCTATCCTTGCTGAGCAGGCGCCCCGACCGAACTGTAGGAGTTGCTGTTTACAACGACCAGGACCCACCCACCAGTTTTCCCACCCCTAACACTGCCAATTGTGTTAGTATGAACGACCAGCCAAGCTGATAGCAATGCAGGGAGCTGGGCTCGAACCCAGCGTCTCCTGCATTGGTGGCGAGCGCCTTGCCCACTACACCACCTAGCCGCCCAATTTTGGCCACTTGTAGCGCTCATGAGCCAAACACACGTCGGGCCGTGTTCGGTAGCACCGAAGAAGAAGCTTCACACACGAATCCACACAAGGAAAAACAGTGAATTATTTGTCTCAAAATTCCGTACGTAACTCCAAACTGATCAAGCGTGTCCTTAGAATTCTGTATGTAAATCTAAGCAGATCAAGCGTGTTTTTAGAATTCCGTACGTAAATCTAAGCAGATCAAGCGTGTCCTTATGATTTATGAAACACAAATTGAGAGGTTTGTGTGTGTGGATCGTTTTTACGATTGTGGATTCTACTTTTGTGTTTGTTTATTTTTGATAGAAATCTACCCCCATATATTATTGTTTTTCCAAGATATAGCTAGCAAAGCAGGATTTGCATAATCTCTTCATAACATGGCACATCATGTCCTTGCAATTCAACTGACAACAATGGACCTCATGATCGAACGTGTTCGTAACTATCTTCGTAAATATCTTTGTAAGAAGTTTGTAAGAACAAACTTACGAAAGATCTCCTCCGGATGCCTGAACGTGTGAAAAGGTGTTCATGAATTGGCAAATTGTTCTCAGCTGCGCTCCCCTGAATGAAGAATGTCACTTATTCTTAAACTGAAATCGTGTTCTCGTACACGTGCATTTGCATACAGTCCAACGCAAAAGCAATTTGCTATCTAGATTAGATTCGATTAAAATGTATTGTCATTATACAGCATGTCATGTACAGAGGTCTAACGACCATGCAGGATAGTAACTGGGCAGGTGGTACATGAGCAGAAGCAACCCCCTCAGTAGAAAATGCTTTTCAAAACAGTCCCGGGTAGGCAGATAGTAAACAAAGACGTTTTCAGATGGTAAATTGTATTTATTAGGTGTGGGGCTTCCAACCCACGGCCTGTTCCCCAAAGGGGAAAAGGGGATGTTATTAGGGGATTTCAACCCTAGATCACACAAAGGGAAAAAGGTAAGGGGAGAACAAACAAGGTAGATATAAATGGACAAACAGACAACACTAGGGATTAAATGATAAGGCCAATAATATAGACATGCTCCCCCATGAATGTGTCAATTAACACAGAGGCCAATCTATATATATGTCTCTATATGTTACCTGGTAGCAACGCTAGCTCAGATACCTACCAGTGTGAACAGGACGAACACACAGTCTCATACAGTTATGGAGACAAGGCCAAATACACTACAACAAGGGCAAATGAAACACAGTTCCACCACAGTGGCAACCACAGGCAACCTCCGACACCGTGATCACCAGCAAGTGACACAATGAGGCGCCCCGACGTGTGTGTGCTGTCAGCTACTTGTGCACCCGTCCCTCTTGATGTGATTGCCATCAGCTGTCCCTCATTAGGCAATCAGCACCCTTCAGTATAGGGACGGGCAGCACCTGACAGGAAGAGAAGAAGAGATATCATTAGCTCTCATGTTCACACACACACACACACACATACAAACGATACTAATCTGATGTTCACATGGTCTGCCAAATACAGTAATAATGATAATGACCAACCCACGTACGTCACACCTCCCCCCATAAGAGCGAACCCGCAGGGTTAGCAAAACATTATCACTTATTATCAGTGATGGGAATAACGGCACTATAAGTAACTTCGTTACTAACGGCGTTCGTTTTTTCAGTAACGAGTAATCTAACGGATTACTCTTCCAATCTTAATAACGTCGTTACCGTTACTACAAAAAAATGCGGCGCGTTACTATGAATGAACCTGTTTCTTTCATCAGACTTATCTCTGCGCCGAGAGGCAATAATATGTTCTTCCTTGTTTAGTGGACAGTGCGCGAGCCAAGCATACATGCTGACGATTGGCTGAGGTTGAATACAATGTCATGGTAAGCCAATCAGAGGTGGAGGTGGGCGGGTGTCTAAAGCATCCAGAGTCTGACACACAGCGCGACAAGACAAGCGATCGCTGATCAGTCAGCATGAGACCGCGGTCCGTGTAGTGTACGTTTTGAGCTCAAAAACGAATCCAACAAACAACACAATGTCAACATGAGACCGCAGGTCCATGAGCGTTTTGTGTTCACTCTTTGCAGCGCAGGGCACTGAGTGGCTCTACTGCAGTGCTGACAGCCGTATCAACAGTGCTGCACTTCCTGGTTTAATAGCACAGGCTTCAGCTGCTCAGAGATATATATATCTCTGTATGTCATGCATGTCTTAAATGTAATGATTAGATTAGTTTAGATGATCCGATTAGATTCTTATATATGTATGTTATGTATGTCATTGATTGATTGATTGAAAAGTTTATTAACAGATTGCAGAATGGGTACAGTAAAGTACAGCTCAATACATACTGTGAGGTTTTGCCCGCTGCTCACCACCTTTTCTCTGTTTCTTTAAGCCTATACTGTTTATCTTCCCTTCTCACTCACTCTCTCTAGCCCCCACCCTCTCGTTCTTTACCCTCAGTGGCCACACCTGTTCGATTATCTATTATCTCTCGCACCTGTGGTGGCAGGCTAATTAGTCCCCCTGTGGGCTTTAAATACCAGGGCGCTTCCCCTCGTTTCGGCGTGGGGTCGTGTTGTATACTTGCCGAGTCATATTCTCTAAACATCTAGACTTTTTCGGGAGATCCTCTGTCTGCCTATGCTGTTCCATTCTCCGGCGTCGAGATGTTTGCTCCAGCCTTCGCCAGCTGTCGCCGTTGCCTGTGGGGGAGACTGGTCTGCGCTCCCTGTACTTCCACGGGAGGCACCCCAGCGTTCCACTGCAGACCCCCGCGCAGCTGTTCGTCCTGACGCACATCCAGACCAGCGCAGACGCTCTCCAGTCCTCAGCGCGCAACGCGCATCTTCCAAGGACGCTCGAGCTTGGCACGCTCTCCAGACCAGCGTGCAACGCGCATCTTCCAAGAACCCTCGAGCTTGGCACGCTCTCCCGACCAGCGCGCAGACGCGCATCTCCTAGACCTTCGAGCTTGGCACGCTCTCCCGACCAGCGCGCAGACGCGCATCTCCTAGACCTTCGAGCTTGGCACGCTCTCCCGACCAGCGCGCAGACGCGCATCTACTAGACCTTCGAGCTTGGCACGCTCTCCCGACCAGCGCGCAGACGCGCATCTCCTAGAGCTTCGAGCTTGGCACGCTCTCCCGACCAGCGCGCAGACGCGCATCTCCTAGACCTTCGAGCTTGGCACGCTCTCCCGACCAGCGCGCAGACGCGCATCTACTAGACCTTCGAGCTTGGCACGCTCTCCCGACCAGCGCGCAGACGCGCATCTCCTAGACCTTCGAGCTTGGCACGCTCTCCCGACCAGCGCGCAGACGCGCATCTACTAGACCTTCGAGCTTGGCACGCTCTCCCGACCAGCGCGCAGACGCGCATCTACTAGACCTTCGAGCTTGGCACGCTCTCCAGACCAGCGCGCAGGAGCGCATCTTCCAGACCTTCGTGCTTGGCACACTCCAAGTTGTGGCGCACCACTCTGTCCTCGGCTCGGACAGCCGGCTTCCCGGTGGCGACACCCTCGCCACCGCCGCCTGTTCCAGCGCCACTCTGTTCCTCGGCTCCGACAGTCGGCTACCCGGTGACGACACCCTCGCCACCGCCGCTGTTCCAGCACTCTGTCCTCGGCTCGGACAGCCGGCTACCCGGTGGCGACACCCTCGCCACCGCCGCCTGTTCCAGCACCACTCTGTTCTCGGCTCGGACAGCCAGCTACCCGGTGGCGACACCCTCGCCGCCGCTGCTGTTCCTGCACCATTACGCATACGTCTGGGTGAGTTTTGACTGTCTAGATCATCTCCGTTTTCGTGTGTTTCTAACACTGAAGAATTACCACCTTTTAATCTGACAGTCACTCACCCAGCGTTGTGCCTCTGTTTGTTTCACTTGGATATTATTTTGGACGTTACATCTCCCACTGTGTGTTTGTTCACACCAAAGATAGTATTCTCTTTGTATTTGTTTTGGTACTTTGCTCTTTGTGTATTTTTCACGAAGATAGTTTTACTTTGTTTAACTTTGGTATTTGGACTGGTCACCTCTCCTGCATCTGCTCTGTTTTTTCCCCTTTGTACATTAACCCTCTCCTCTCTCCCTCTCGGCCGCCGTTACCCACCTCGGAGATCTGCCGAGAGTTCTGCAGAGCGGCCCAGGTTTTCCCACCAGTCCTCCCAGTCCTCCCTGTCCCCAGCCCGCCTCCGCGGGCCTCTGTCCCTAGTTTCTCCCCTCTCTAGTCCTCTGTCCCTAGTTCTCCTAGTCCCTAGTCCTCTATCCCTAGCTATCCTAGTCCCTAGTCCTCTGTCCCTAGTTCTCCTTGTCCCTAGTTCTCCTAGTCTCTAGTTCCTCTGTCCCTAGGCGTTCCCTTATACCTTCCCTTAGTGTTCCCTTTTCCTGCCCGCCTCTTAAAGGCACTTTACCTTCCCCTCTTGTGTTATTCCAGTGTTTTGTGTTTTCTCCCTTAAAGGGACAGTGCCCTTTTTTCCCTGTTCTCAATAAATATCTGTTTCTTGGCAAACCATCATACCTGTCTTGTGTTGTGCGATTGGGGTCGGTTACAAACCATAACACATACAATTGTTAAGGGGATGCAGACCAGAGAAAGACTTTCGTCATAAATGTCATGAATTGAAAATGGGGGACCCTGATGTAAACAAGACGAAACTCTTTCTCTGGTCTGCATCCCCTTAACAATTGTGTGTATTGAGCCGTACTGTATTGTACCCATTCTGAAATCTGTTAATTAAAATGTTCAATCAATCAGTATATATTTGTTATTTATTTTTGGTATAGTGCTTAACAAGCATAATTTAATGTTGCCCAGTTGTGGCCTGTTGAGGGGCAATACATATCAAAAGTTCCAAAACATCTATTCTGTTTGTATTTGTATGATCCACTATATAAACATAGTAATTATAATATCTACATAGCCTACATGGCATTTGATTGGAGGCTAGTCTCACTTTGTCCCACAGCAACATTAAAATAGTTTAGATTTGTGTATGTTGTTTATGTAAAAAAAAATCTTGAAAGTAACGCAATAGTTACTTTCTGAAGTAACTAGTTACTTTTATAATTTGTAACTGAGTAAGTAATTTAGTTACTTTTTGGAAGAAGTAACTAGTAACTGTAACTAGTTACTTTTTTAAAGTAACTTGCCCAACACTGCTTATTATCAACCAACATCCGATTAGCACCAACAGAACAAAAATAAATAGAAATCACACTCCATATAGGCCACATGCCCCTATTTTGGGCCCACACGGTCAACCACCACCTCACCCAATACCAGATGCATCAGCCGTCGGACGTGGCTGGCACATTCCTCATACCGAGGCCATGACGGTATACTGTAGTCAACCATACGCGAATTGCTCAATGGTGTCCGCACTCCCAACATCAACCCTGTGCGTCCTGTAAGGCACATTAGAACACAACACAGCATGTGAAACAACAGTCCTGTCACATCTCAACTCCGACGAGATGCGGGCAGGACTTTTCATTAGCCTATTCACATGACACCAGCGTGTCCTCCTCCGCCGCCCGAGCGTATGCAACATATACTTAGTGGCAGACACCTTTCCTCTTACCACATAAGGTCCTGAGAACCGGGCAGTGAGCACCGTACTAGGCGTGGGCAGCACAATAAACACATCATCCCCCGCCTCAAAATGCTGCGTCACCGCCAATTTGCAAAACTCACCACAGACAGAGTCACCCAACGCTAGACCTTGGTCTCGCTTCCGCTCCTGTGCCCTAGGGACAGCACAAACAGAAGGGACATTGGGGTGATTATCAATCAATGCATCACACAATAAGTTAGTAAATGGAGCGTCTCCAACCTCCAACACAGGGACGACCTTACCCCCAGCGATATCATTCCCCATGACGAAATCCACGCCCTTTACGGGAAAACATGGGCGAACCGCGACCGTAAAACAACCTGTGATCAGTGCAGACTGTACATGCACCTTATGCAACGGCACGCGCACACACCCCATGTCAATACCTCTCACCAATCCGCTCGACCGACAGGAGTCCACATCCAATGGTAATACATCAGCCAGGATGAACGATTGAGAGGCTCCTGTATCACAGAGTATTCTCACCCGTTGGTAGTCCCCAACTTTACCCGACAGGGACACACAACCATCAAACAAAAAGGGCTCAAAAGAGCTATGTCCGGCGTGTAGCTTTATGCCAAGCAAGCAGTGCAAAAATTTACCGTAGTGGCGTGCAGTAATGCGCCTTTCATTTTCCGCCGCCCAGCGCCCAGGTCGCGCGGAAATAGGCTGTCTATTGCCATTCTCTTTGACAAACTCTAACCTTAACCAGCTCCTTAACAGCACCTAAACTTAACCGTTCTAACCTTAACCAACTCCGAAACAATGCCTAACCTTAACCTTAACCTTAACCATGCCTAACCTTAACCATAGAAATTATATTGCCATTCTCTTTGACAAACTCTAACCTTAACCAGCTCCTTAACAGCGCCTAAACTTAACCGTTCTAACCTTAACCAACTCCGAAACAATGCCTAACCTTAACCTTAACCTTAACCATGCCTAACCTTAACCGGCGAAAGAATACACGTTAAAAAAAAATCACGTTAAAAAATATTTTCGATGGGATTCGAACTCGCCAGCAAACGAGCCATAGGATCCACAGCCATGTGGCCTTGCCAATTGAGCTATTTCTAGATACTGAATAAGGGGCGGTGACTTATATATATTGAGCTCCGCTCGTGTCGAACCAAGGCGGGATCTCATGCGCATGCGCGGGCACCTCGCGCGAGCACGCCGGCGCACGCACGCACCTGAGCGAGCACGCCGCCGCCGGTGCACGCACGGTAGCATTTGTCTAAGCGGGGCCTGAAAAGAAGGGCGCTTTACCGCACTGGCGTGCGGTGACGAATGCGGAAGCATTTTTGCACTGCTTGCTTGGCATTAAGGAAAACGCATGCTGGTCAGGACATGACACCGTACCAATCAACCCCACCCCTTTCGGTTCCTGGGCTGACTCCCTGGTCTCCTGTCGATCCCTTAGCGCATGACAGTCCTTCACAAAATGCCCTTCTTTTTTACAATAATGACACACCTTTTCAGACGGCGGTGAGCGTGGTCGGAATGCTCGCTCGTCACCCAAGGCATTTCGAGACGGCGGTGAGCGAGGTCGGAATGGTCGCTCGTCACCTCCCCGAAACGGCGACCCCGACAGAGAAAACGCGCCCCCTTCTACATACACATCATTTCGTACAGAAATATATTTGTGGGTCATTGCTAACTCGTCACACAAAACCGCAGCTTCCTGGAGGGTAGAAACCTTTCGCTCCTCCAAACACACAATCATGCGTTCGGGCAATTTTTTTTTAAATTGTTCAATGAGGACTGTGCCTCGACCCCATCCACTTTACATGCTTCACACCAACGAGTGAACATTGTCCGTTGTTCCTGGGAAAATGCCACATGTGTTTGCGAGGGAGCTTTACGTAGTGCTCTGAACCGTTGCCTATACGCTTCCGGCACCAGTTCATATACGCGCAAGACAGCACCCTTCACTTTCTCATATACCATGCTGTCCTCCTTTGATAACAACTGGCATGCCCCCTTAGCCCTACCTGTGAGCTTATATAGCAATAATAGTGCCCACTGGTCCTTCGGCCACTGTAAAGCCCACGCTACCTGCTCAAAATCAGAAAAATATGCTTCCACCTCAGACTCCCGAAAAAGGGGCACCATAGAAATATGCTGCCCAATATTAAAACTGCCCTGGTAACTTTCAGATGAGGGAGAAGAAGAGCCACCACTCTCCAGTTCCATCCTCCTTATTGTAATCTGGAGCTCTCTATCCTTCTCATTCCCCTCTTTTCTCTCCTCTCTGTCTCTCTCCTCTCTTCTCTCCTCTTTCCTCTCCAATCTGTCTCACTCCTCCCTTCTCTCCTCTCTGTCTCTCTCCTCTCTTCTCTCCTCTTTCCTCTCCAATCTGTCTCTCTCCTCCTTTCTCTCTTCCCTGTCACGCATAGCAGCTCTCTCCTCTGAAACAGAGGCACGTCCTGAGTGTACAGAATTATCACTGTCAATCTCCTCAACCTTGGCACCGCTACCCCTCTGTTCCTGTATAGCACCACCTGTTCCCTTACTGGACTCACCAGACGCCTCGTCATGCGTGACGTCCTCCGAGCCATTTCCCCCGGCTATGGGCGAACTTAATATCTCCCTATCAACCAACCCAGCGAGCACAATTGCTTTCACCTCCTCTTTACTTTTTGAACTTTGGACCGTAATGCCATAATGCTTGGCGACCCCACACAATTCAACTTTCGTGCAGTCATCAATCTGATCCCTCGTAGGATCCGCCACAAACAAATCCAAAGTAAAAGCCGCCCAAGCCATAGTCCCTACAGAATATGACTACACCACAAATAACCTACGCAAAATAACACAATAATAATAAACGAATCACAGGTGACAAGAAAATACCCCCTCACCTACTCCACAATATCCGTGCGTAACACATTTAATCATTACATTCCGTAGTATACAATTCAACCACTCTGATTTACTGCCCACATCTACCATCTATGAAAACAATAAATGCTGGTCTAACCACCTAACTAGGATCACCCACGTCACTCTAGCATACCCCAGCTAAACTACTCCCCTGCCGGGATGAGGCTACACATATCTTCAGTTGCTTACCGATTTCATTGCGCACTCCACCGGAATTACGACGCGTGCCCCCCACCCGCTAACCAAGTAGGCGATCCCCCTGTTACCTATGTGGCAGAAAAAACAGATTAGTTCAAGCGTATCACATACAACAATGGTTTACATCAATCAAACTGTGTAGCACGGACAATGGAACCACACTAACTTACCAATTAGAAAACGCTATCTTATCTCACCTGACATGCTTCAATCGACAAGTCACCCCGTTATTTTACCAACAAGGAACCATACAATTGCGCAAACTAACGAGCCCCCATGTCATGTACAGAGGTCTAACGACCATGCAGGATAGTAACTGGGCAGGTGGTACATGAGCAGAAACAACCCCCTCAGTAGAAAATGCTTTTCAAAACAGTCCCGGGTAGGCAGATAGTAAACAAAGACGTTTTCAGATGGTAAATTGTATTTATTAGGTGTGGGGCTTCCAACCCACGGCCTGTTCCCCAAAGGGGAAAAGGGGATGTTATTAGGGGATTTCAACCCTAGATCACACAAAGGGAAAAAGGTAAGGGGAGAACAAACAAGGTAGATATAAATGGACAAACAGACAACACTAGGGATTAAATGATAAGGCCAATAATATAGACATGCTCCCCCATGAATGTGTCAATTAACACAGAGGCCAATCTATATATATGTCTCTATATGTTACCTGGTAGCAACGCTAGCTCAGATACCTACCAGTGTGAACAGGACGAACACACAGTCTCATACAGTTATGGAGACAAGGCCAAATACACTACAACAAGGGCAAATGAAACACAGTTCCACCACAGTGGCAACCACAGGCAACCTCCGACACCGTGATCACCAGCAAGTGACACAATGAGGCGCCCCGACGTGTGTGTGCTGTCAGCTACTTGTGCACCCGTCCCTCTTGATGTGATTGCCATCAGCTGTCCCTCATTAGGCAATCAGCACCCTTCAGTATAGGGACGGGCAGCACCTGACAGGAAGAGAAGAAGAGATATCATTAGCTCTCATGTTCACACACACACACACATACAAACGATACTAATCTGATGTTCACATGGTCTTCCAAATACAGTAATAATGATGAATGAATGAATGAATGAAAACTTTATTTAACAGATTGCAGAATGGGTACAATACAGTACGGCTCAATACATACAATTGTTAAGGGGATGCAGACCTGAGAAAGACGTTTGTCTTGTTTCCATCAGGGTCCCCCATTTTCATTTCATATAGACATTTATGACATACACAACATACATGACATTTATGGCATAGGGACATATAGGTATTTAGTACTGATACATTTGTGACATAAGCGGTATTCAAATATACAGTACTGTTACCCCTAGATCCTGACAGAGTATATACATATGATGGGGAGGGGACTGTACATTAGGAGGGGGTGGGTGGGTGGGAGGGAAATATACATATGGCGGGGAGGGAATATATACATGCGGTGGGGAGGAGACTGTCTATTAGGAAATGGTGGGGGTTTTGGGCATTTACGGTGGCCAGTTTCGAATTGCAGCCTCCCGTAGGTGCTCTTTAAGAGCGGTTTTGAATGTGGGCAGGGATTCACATTCCTTTACAGCTTTGGGTAGGGCGTTCCACATTGTTGTGGCATAATTGCGAAACGTGTTTAGTCCCTTGTTTGAGCCGAATCTGGGTTTAACATGATTTGTTGAGCTTCCTCTGGTGTAGTGGTTGTGGTATTCACTGACCTTTGGGAAGTATTTTGACATGTACATGGGCACCCCGGTCGCATAGTGTATCTTGAAGACCAGGCCCATTGCAAGTTGCTGTACTCTGTCGTCTACTCTAAGCCATCCTAGGTTGTCAAAGTGGGCAGGGGTGAGGTGGGTTCTGGGGTTCAGGTCAAGTAGTAGTCTGACCAGTTTGTTTTGTGATGTTTGTAATTTTGTTTTAAGCGCCTTTGAGGTGCTTTGGTACCATGAGGTGCACGCATAGTCATAGTACCCTTGAATGAGTGCTCCTGCCAGAATCTTCAGGGTATTATTGTTTACCAGAGAGGAGATCCGGTACAAGAATCTAGTTCGTTGGTTGACTTTTTTTATTACATTGGATGCCATTTTGTCACAGGAAAGATTTGCCTCTAGGATGGAACCCAGGTAGGTAATTTCGTCTTTCCTTGTGACAATATTGTCACCCACTGTAACTGAGAAGCCGTCGGTCTTGCTGAGTTTGTTATTTGAACCGAAGAGAATGGACTCTGTTTTGCCCATGTGTAATGATAGTTTGTTATCAGCGAGCCATATGCAGATTTTGCCTAGTTCCGTGCTGAGGGTTTTTTCAACCTGCAATTTGATAATGACCAACCCACGTACGTCACACAGCACAAGTACAATACAGCGAAAATAAGTTTGGCATCTAACCAGAGTACAAATGTAACAATAAAATGCAATAGTAACAATGCACATGTGATTAACCTGTTAAACATCGGACGGCGGGCTGCCACCCACTCACGCGCACGTCACAGCACTTTGCTCTCGTCTGTCGGCTTGGGGCTACGTTTTTCGCCGATCAACCAATACATTGTTGGAAAGTTTAATTTGCCTTTCGATCGTCACCACACTCATCATCATCATCATTTATTTATTCGTACATGGAATTACCACAGTCCAACAGTACATATTCATATAATTCACCAAAAATACCATGGCCGAAAGGAACAGGAAGAAGAAAAAATCTTATATATACCTGCCCCTACACACACACAACACACCGATAGACATATTGTGTAAAACCAAACAGAATATACCCATTTTGCAATTTTTTTTTTAAATTTAACATCAACACAACCAAATTAAATCAACATAAATAAACCCATTTTGTCTATCTATCAGTCAAACTACATATTTAGGTTCATTCATTTACACACACACACCCCCACACACACACACACACACTTATATAATGTATTATACTTCTATATACTATCTAATTTCTATTTTATTATAATATAACTAAATCATACTATTTATTCTACACCATATTGGTACAGTATTATACAATATTTTAATATATTATTATTCTATGTTACGCTGCTATATACTATATTACTATACTCATACTGGCCTACACTACAACTCTATGCTACGTCATCTTGACACGCTAAACTGCAATATTACACTAAACTGTGCTATACTGTCTATGTATCTTTTCTTTGCACAACCTTTTGAAGTGAAATATATTATTGGAACTCTTTTCATCGTTCTGCAAGGAGTTCCATAGTTTGATACCTATAACTGAGGTGCACCTTTTGTTATGGTTTGTAACCGACCCCAATCGCACAACACAAGACAGGTATGGTGGTTTGCCAAGAAACAGATATTTATTGAAACACAGGGAAAAACAGGGAAAAGGGCACTGTCCCTTTAAGGGAGAATCACAAATGCAGGAAAAGGGAACACTATGGGAAGGTAAGGGAACGCCTAAGGGAAGGTTAAGGGAACGCCTTGGGACAGAGGAACTAGAGACTAGGTAAACAAGGGACAAGGAGAACTAGGGAGAGAGGACTAGGGACTAGGAGAGCTAGGGATAGAGGACTAGGGACTAGGAGAACTAGGGAGAGAGGACTAGGGACTAGGAGAGCTAGGGATAGAGGACTAGGGACTAGGAGAACTAGGGAGAGAGGACTAGGGACTAGGAGAGCTAGGGATAGAGGACTAGGGACTAGGAGAACTTGGGAAAGAGGACTAGGGACTAGGTGAGCTAGGGATAGAGGACTAGGGACTAGGAGAACTAGGGAAAGAGGACTTGGGACTAGGAGAGCTAGGGATAGAGGACTAGGGACTGAGGCCCGCGGAGGCGGGCTGGGGAACAGGGAGGAACTGGGAGGACTGGTGGAAATCATCTGGGCCGCTCTGCAGGACAGAGGAGATAGTTAATGCACAAAGGGGAAAAAACAGAGCAGGTGCAGAACAGTCCAAATAATCAAAGTGAACAAAGTAATAATATCTTCGTGTGACAAACACACAGGGGGAGATGTAAAGTCCAAAAATACTATTCTAAGTGAGAACCAAAAACAGAGGCAATACGCTGGGAGAGTGACATCACAATCTAAACTCACCCAGCGTATGCGTAATGGTACAGGAACAGGCAGCGGGGCGAGAGCGATCGCCACCGGGGCGCCGGCTGTCCGAGCCGAGGACAGAGTGGTGCTGGAACAGGCGGCGGTGGCGAGGGTATCGCCACCGGGGAGCCGGCAGTCCGAGCCGAGGACAGAGTGGTGCTGGAACAGGCGGCGGTGGCGAAGGTGTCGTCACCGGGTAGCCGACTGTCGGAGCCGAGGACAGAGTGGTGCTGGAACAGGCGGCGGTGGCGAAGGTGTCGTCACCGGGTAGCCGACTGTCGGAGCCGAGGAACAGAGTGGTGCGCCACTGCTTGAGTGCGCACCGGAACCGAGAGACGCGTCGGGTGCGTCTGCGAGGAGGAGGGTGCCAAGCACGAAGGTCTAGAAGATGCGCGTTGCGCGCTGGTCTGGAGAGCGTGCCAAGCTCGAGGGTTCTTGGAAGATGCGCGTTGCGCGCTGGTCTGGAGAGCGTGCCAAGCTCGAGCGTCCTTGGAAGATGCGCGTTGCGCGCTGGTCTGGAGAGCGTGCCAAGCTCGAGGGTTCTTGGAAGATGCGCGTTGCGCGCTGGTCTGGAGAGCGTGCCAAGCTCGAGGGTTCTTGGAAGATGCGCGTTGCGCGCTGGTCTGGAGAGCGTGCCAAGCTCGAGCGTCCTTGGAAGATGCGCGTTGCGCGCTGAGGACTGGAGAGCGTCTGCGCTGGTCTGGATGTGCGTCAGGACGAACAGCTGCGCGGGGGTCTGCAGTGGAACGCTGGGGTGCCTCCCGTGGAAGTACAGGGAGCGCAGACCAGTCTCCCCCACAGGCAACGGCGACAGCTGGCGAAGGCTGGAGCAAACATCTCGACGCCGGAGAATGGAACAGCATAGGCAGACAGAGGATCTCCCGAAAGAGTCTAGATGTTTAGAGAATATGACTCGGCAAGTATACAACACGACCCCACGCCAAAACGAGGGGAAGCGCCCTGGTATTTAAAGCCCACAGGGGGAACTAATTAGCCTGCCACCACAGGTGCGAGAGATAATAGAATATCGAACAGGTGTGGCCACTAAGGGTAAGGAACGAGAGGGTGGGGGCTAGAGAGAGTGAGTGAGAAGGGAAAATAAACAGTATTGGCTTAAAGAAACAGAGAAAAGGTAGTGAGCAGCGGGCAAAACCTCACAGTATCCCCCCCTCCAACGGGAGCCACCCGGCGACCCAAAACAAATACAGACAGAGTGGCAGGGGGCAAAACAAGAGGTACTGGCCAAGCCAGCAGGGGAAGCCACCACAAGGGTGGGGCTAGCAAAAGAAACAGGGTCGCCGAGGGGTAACTGGGGGAACTGGTCTAGAGGAACTGGTCTAGAGGAACTGGGTCTAGAGAACTGGTCTAGAGCAACTGGTCTAGAGGAACTGAGGGGCAAGCAGGGTAGCAAAGGGGTAACCATGGTAGCACCGGGAAAGGGCTAGCAGAGGGAAGGTTGCTGCCAGGGCACTGATAGCTACAGGGCCTATGCTAGCTGTACTGCTACATCAACATAGAGGCTGCGCAAGCTGCCGGAGCCAGGCTAGCAGAGGGAAAGGGTAGCTGCCAGGGCACTGATAGCTACAGGGCCTATGCTAGCTGTACTGCTACATCAACATAAAGGCTGCGCTAGCTGCCGGAGCTAGGCTGGCAGACAGGGCTGGACCAGCATGAGAGAACAAGCTAGCTGGAAGGACAGTCCTAGCTGTGGGAATACTGACCTTGCTAGCTGAAGGGCAGTCCTAGCAGTGGGAGAAACTACACAAAAAAGTGGAGGCCATGCAGAGGGACCGGGTTAGCTGCTTGGGCCTGGCTAGCTACAGGGCCTATGCCAGCTGCAAGGCTGCATTAACATAGAGGCAGTGCTAACAGCCGGGGCCAAGCTAGCAGACCGGGGCCATGCAGAGGGAAACTGGGTTAGCTGCCAGGGCATGGCTAGCTACAGGGCCCATGCCAGCAGCAAGGGCTGCATAAACATAGAGGCTGTGCTAGCAGCCGGGGCAAGACTAGCAGACAGGGGCTCTGCTGAGGGACTGGGTTAGCCGCCAGGGCATGGCTAGCTACAGGGGGGTCAAACAGGGCAAAACGGGAAGCAAACAGGGGAGCTAACCGGGGAGACTAACAAGCTAAACAGGGAAGCTAAACTGGGCTAAACAGGGGAGTAACAGGCTAACAAGGGAGCTAAACAGGACTAACAAGGAAGCTAAACTGGGCTAACAGGGAAGCTAACAGGGCTAACAGGGGAGCTAGAGGGGACAAGAAAAAAAAAGGCAAACTCAACATACACAGTCTGTGCTGGCTGGGGTCGTAGACTTGGTGGGGTCGTACTGTTATGGTTTGTAACCGACCCCAATCGCACAACACAAGACAGGTATGGTGGTTTGCCAAGAAACAGATATTTATTGAAACACAGGGAAAAACAGGGAAAAGGGCACTGTCCCTTTAAGGGAGAATCACAAATGCAGGAAAAGGGAACACTATGGGAAGGTAAGGGAACGCCTAAGGGAAGGTTAAGGGAACGCCTTGGGACAGAGGAACTAGAGACTAGGTAAACAAGGGACAAGGAGAACTAGGGAGAGAGGACTAGGGACTAGGAGAGCTAGGGATAGAGGACTAGGGACTAGGAGAACTAGGGAGAGAGGACTAGGGACTAGGAGAGCTAGGGATAGAGGACTAGGGACTAGGAGAACTAGGGAGAGAGGACTAGGGACTAGGAGAGCTAGGGATAGAGGACTAGGGACTAGGAGAACTTGGGAAAGAGGACTAGGGACTAGGTGAGCTAGGGATAGAGGACTAGGGACTAGGAGAACTAGGGAAAGAGGACTTGGGACTAGGAGAGCTAGGGATAGAGGACTAGGGACTGAGGCCCGCGGAGGCGGGCTGGGGAACAGGGAGGAACTGGGAGGACTGGTGGAAATCATCTGGGCCGCTCTGCAGGACAGAGGAGATAGTTAATGCACAAAGGGGAAAAAACAGAGCAGGTGCAGAACAGTCCAAATAATCAAAGTGAACAAAGTAATAATATCTTCGTGTGACAAACACACAGGGGGAGATGTAAAGTCCAAAAATACTATTCTAAGTGAGAACCAAAAACAGAGGCAATACGCTGGGAGAGTGACATCACAATCTAAACTCACCCAGCGTATGCGTAATGGTACAGGAACAGGCAGCGGGGCGAGAGCGATCGCCACCGGGGCGCCGGCTGTCCGAGCCGAGGACAGAGTGGTGCTGGAACAGGCGGCGGTGGCGAGGGTATCGCCACCGGGGAGCCGGCAGTCCGAGCCGAGGACAGAGTGGTGCTGGAACAGGCGGCGGTGGCGAAGGTGTCGTCACCGGGTAGCCGACTGTCGGAGCCGAGGACAGAGTGGTGCTGGAACAGGCGGCGGTGGCGAAGGTGTCGTCACCGGGTAGCCGACTGTCGGAGCCGAGGAACAGAGTGGTGCGCCACTGCTTGAGTGCGCACCGGAACCGAGAGACGCGTCGGGTGCGTCTGCGAGGAGGAGGGTGCCAAGCACGAAGGTCTAGAAGATGCGCGTTGCGCGCTGGTCTGGAGAGCGTGCCAAGCTCGAGGGTTCTTGGAAGATGCGCGTTGCGCGCTGGTCTGGAGAGCGTGCCAAGCTCGAGCGTCCTTGGAAGATGCGCGTTGCGCGCTGGTCTGGAGAGCGTCTGAAGGCTGGAGCAAACATCTCGACGCCGGAGAATGGAACAGCATAGGCAGACAGAGGATCTCCCGAAAGAGTCTAGATGTTTAGAGAATATGACTCGGCAAGTATACAACACGACCCCACGCCAAAACGAGGGGAAGCGCCCTGGTATTTAAAGCCCACAGGGGGAACTAATTAGCCTGCCACCACAGGTGCGAGAGATAATAGAATATCGAACAGGTGTGGCCACTAAGGGTAAGGAACGAGAGGGTGGGGGCTAGAGAGAGTGAGTGAGAAGGGAAAATAAACAGTATTGGCTTAAAGAAACAGAGAAAAGGTAGTGAGCAGCGGGCAAAACCTCACACCTTTGTTTTAAGGTTGTTCGTGCAAATTGGTGTTTAAAATTTAATTTCCTTCTGCTGTCATCTGGACAGGGAACGAACAACCTCTGTATATTTGCTGGTAATACTCTGCATTTTGCTCTAAACAAAACTAATAAAGTCTGTATTTCAGCTAACTCTTTAAGTTTCAATAGTCTGGATTTAATAAATAATTCGTTGGTATGTTCTCTTGAATCTACATTGTGAACTATTCTTACTGCTCTCTTCTGTAATATAAATAATGGCTTTATGTTGCTTTCATACGTGTTACCCCACACTTCCACACAGTAACTCAAATATGGTAGGATGAGTGAACAATATAATATTCGCATAGAATTATAATCAAGCACATTCTTTGCCTTGTTCAAACAACACTCTTGGCTACCTTATTTTTTATGTACATTATATGTGGCTTCCATGTCAATTTCTCATCCAACATAACACCCAACATTTTTAACTCAGATACTCTTTCAATATTAACTCCGTCAATACATAATGCCACATTGTCCTTCTTTCGATTAGTAAATATCATAAATATCGTTTTTTCCAAATTTAGGGATAGCTTATTGTTATCAAACCATATCTTAAGTTTACACATTTCATTTACAATGTCATCTGCAAATTTTTTAAGGTATTTTCCTGAACTGAAGAAATTTGTATCGTCAGCAAATAAAACAAATTGCAATATGTTTGACACTTCACATATATCATTAATATATAAAATAAAAAGTTTGGGCCCCAGGACCGAACCTTGAGGGACACCACATTCAATATTCATACATTCAGATGTGTAACCAGAGAGTTGTACATATTGTTGTCTATTTTCAAGATAGCTACTTAACCAGTTCATCGCCACCCCTCTCACACCGTATGTTTGTAATTTAGAAATTAAAATGTGATGATCTATCGTATCAAATGCTTTTTTTAAGTCAATAAACACCCCTATTGTGTAATTCCTCTCATCTACTGCTATGGTTATTTCTTCATATATATTCATTAAGGCTAAGGCTGTTGATCGATTTGCCCTGAATCCATACTGACTCTCACTCAGCAGGTTATTCTTTTCAATAAAACTATCTAATTTATGAGCAAACACTTTTTCAAGAATCTTGGAAAATTGTGAAAGCAAAGACACTGGTCTGTAGTTGGTAAAGCTGTGTTTGTCCCCAGATTTAAATAGAGGAATAACCTTTGCTATTTTCATTCTGTCTGGAAAGGTGCCTGTTTGAAAGGAAAGATAAAAAATATGACACAGGGGGTTAATTATACAATCAATGGTCTTCTTCACAATTATCATGTCAATTCCATCACTGTCAGTTGATGTCTTATTTTTTGAATTTAATGCTATTTCTATAATTTGTCTTTCACTCACATGTCCTAGAAACATAGACTGCAACACTTTACTTTCCCCTGTCCAGTCTTTATTTGCTTTCCCTTCATTATGACTTTGGATATTCTTAGCAAGGTTTGGGCCTACATTTACAAAAAATTTATTAAATTCATTTACCACTTCATTCACATTTTTAATAACCGTATTGTTGACATTAATGAAGTAATTGGGTAAATCTGCAGATACAGCTTTGCTTCCAATGACATTTCGTAAAATCTTCCAAGTTTCTTTGATATTATTTATATTTTCCTTTAAGACATTATTATAGTGTTCTTTCTTTGCATTTCTAATTATAGTAGTTAATTTATTTTTGTAAGCTTTATATTGATTTTCAGCCTTTTTTGTTCTTAATTTGATAAAATCTCTATAGAGTTTGTTTTTCTTTTTACTTGCATTTTGTAAGCCCTTTGTCATCCAGGGTTTTATTTTATAATTACATTTTTGCTTCCATTACTACCATTGGACAGTGTTCTTCATACAGCGACAAGTAAATTTCCAAAAATGCCTCATATGCAGCATTTACTTCTTCCACATAAACCCCTTTCCACTCCTCATTAACCAGATCATTCCTGAACTTGGCTATTGTGTCATCAGTTCTTACCCTTGTGTATCTAAGGGAGTTTTCTTCCTTCTTTGTCTTAATTTGACAGTCATATATTACAAATATAGGTAAGTGGTCACTAATATCATTTATCACAAGTCCGCTTTTAATATTGTTCTCCAAAGTGTTTATAAAAATATTGTCAATTAATGTAGCACAAGTTGAGGTTACTCTACTGGGTTTTGTGATCAGTGGGTAGAACCCGCTGCCGTATAGAGCATCCACAAAATCTGACGTGCAGTGATTAGATTGCTTTAAGAGATCAATGTTAAAGTCTCCACAAATCAGACATGTTTTGCTCTCATTTAACCCATTCAATAACTCTTCCAAACTGTCTTTAAATGATTCTATGCTTGACCCTGGTGTTCTGTATACACAAGTAACAACAATATTCTTCACCTTATCCATTTCAATTTCCACAGTTATACCTTCCATTAAGTCATCGATTACTATACTTTGCACTTGTTTATATTTCAAGTCACTGTCCACATACAGGGCCACGCCCCCTCCCCTTTTGTTGTTTCTATCCAGGTGATACAGCTCATAACCCTCCAAGTGAAAATCAGCACAATTCTCCTGCTTTAACCACGTTTCAGATAATGCTATAACTGAAAATCTATTATTAAATGTTTTTAAGTATTCATTAATCTTGGTGAAATTCGCATAAAGGCTTCTACAATTTAGGTGTATCAACGAAAACCTATTTTCTGGTTTAACAATGTCATTAAGCTGTTCATCTGTATAATATTTACAGGTATTATTAATTGCATTAAACACATGGGTCTCAGGATCAACATCTTCAAAATCATATATTTCTTCCGTATCCGACATTGTGGTTATGTACTTGATTTCCGGGCTCCAGTGAGCCTACTTCTTTAAAGTCACCCATGTATGTATCTCCAGATACAATTCCACCCAAGTTGACCATACCATACAGCTGGCCAACATGAGCCCTTGGCTGCCCAAGACACATCTCCATAGTCCATGCTGTAGTTGTCCACAATGCCTCTCCACAAAAGTAGTCCATGCCATAACTGTCCGTGGAAAACATATACACACCCAGATCCAAAATTGAAAACAATAGTCCATGTCCATAGTCGAGCAAAAAGTAATTCAAGTTCTCTCTTTCAGTCTGCAGTATCCATGCATTCAACATGCGGTAGGAAACAGAATCCCAGTCCAAAAAAAGAAAATGGAATCCCAATAGACAGTATCGATAAAAAATAATCCATGATATCTCTTTCAGACCATAGGTTCTATGCCAACCAAAGAATGCCATAAAGTTGAAAATGAAAAAGCCAAAAAAAACAAAGAACAAAAAAAACATAAAAAAAACATATCTTCCACATGTCCAGACAGAAAACAACTTGGCCATACAGGCCAAAAGAAAAAACTCAGTCAATAAGGTAAACAGCATGAATGAAATCCAAGTCATCGGTCCCAAAAAAATATATTTAGGCATTGTCACTTGTATTGCTCCAGATCATTCAGATTTCGTACCGCAACCACCCTGGCTTGCTCTGGTGGTCCGTTTAACTTTATAAATACTTTTCCATTTCTTGACCAGGTTGCTTGGATCTTGTTTTGCTTTCTGAGGGCACGGCCATACCAAGCTATTTCAGAATTCTTCTTTGTTAGGTGCTCGTTTATATACACTCCAGTATCTCTAAGGTTTTTGGATTGTCTCAACACTTCAACCTTATGCTTTCGATTTGCAAGCTTGACAACAATCGTGGTCTTGGTGTTTTTTTTTGTCCTTGCTTGGGAGAATGTGACAAGCCGAGATGTGCTGGCTCTCTAAGGGAATGTTCTTACTTCTCATGTATTCAACCACTTGCTGCTCTACTGTATACAGTTCCTCAGGTGGTGCATCCTCACCTTGTCGGTCACCGGCTGTTGCTCTGGCATAGCTGCAATGTTTGATTTTCAGCCCAGTGATGATAAGGTCATCAGCACGAGAGTACTGCTCCAAGTCGTCAATCCTTTGTTCCATCAGTTCGATCTTCTGGTCCCTTTGGTTGATTGTGGCCTTCAACTCACGAACCTCCTTCATTAGTTTCATGATGTCACCTTGTTGTTTTACCACTTTGCTGATCTCCTCAGACATAAAATTTAGTGATTTTTTAAATTCTTCAAATTCCTCTGCCAGTTTTTTGATCGTCATAGTCATCTTTGCTCCAGCCGGTCACAAGTAGACAAAGAAAAAGGCTTAATGAGATGCTACTATGTTTCAAACCACCATGTGCTGCTCCCAGGCCTTTAACAATGTCCTTGTTCAAAATACACCAACTTGCAAAGATTTACCCAAAAACTGGAAATAAACATTACTTTGCCATCAGTGGTGATTTAATTCTGTAGGGATGGCACTGTATTTTGGTGATTTCTAAAGGATTGTAAAGTATTTCAGGAAACCCTGAGCAGAGGAAAGGTAGTGGCGGCCGACCGAACTGTAGGAGTCGCTGTTTACAACGACCAGGACCCACCCACCAGCTTTCCCACCCCTAACACTGCCAATTGTGTTAGTATGAACGACCAGCCAAGCTGATAGCAATGCAGGGAGCTGGGCTCGAACCCAGCGTCTCCTGCATTGGTGGCGAGCGCCTTGCCCACTACACCACCTAGCCGCCCAATTTTGGCCACTTGTAGCGCTCATGAGCCAAACACACGTCGGGCCGTGTTCGGTAGCACCGAAGAAGAAGAATCTTCACACACAAATCCACACAAGGAAAAACAGTGAATTATTTGTCTAAAAATTCCGTACGTAACTCCAAACTGATCAAGCGTGTCCTTAGAATTCCGTATGTAAATCTAAGCAGATCAAGCGTGTTTTTAGAATTCCGTACGTAAATCTAAGCAGATCAAGCGTGTCCTTATGATTTATGAAACACAAATTGAGAGGTTTGTGTGTGTGGATCGTTTTTACGATTGTGGATTCTACTTTTGCGTTTGTTTATTTTTGATAGAAATCTACCCCCATATATTATTGTTTTTCCAAGATATAGCTAGCAAAGCAGGATTTGCATAATCTCTTCATAACATGGCACATCCTGTCCTTGCAATTCAACTGACAACAATGGACCTCATGATCGTACGTGTTCGTAACTATCTTCGTAAATATCTTTGTAAGAAGTTTGTAAGAACAAACTTAAGAAAGATCTCCTCGGGATGCCTGAACGTGTGAAAAGGTGTTCATGAATTGGCAAATTGTTCTCAGCTGCGCTCCCCTGAATGAAGAATGTCACTCATTCTTAAACTGAAATCGTGTTCTCGTACACGTGCATTTGCATACAGTCCAACGCAAAAGCAATTTGCTATCTAGATTAGATTCGATTAAAATGTATTGTCATTATACAGCACAAGTACAATACAGCGAAAATAAGTTTGGCATCTAACCAGAGTACAAATGTAACAATAAAATGCAATAGTAACATACAATGCACATGTGATTAACCTGTTAAACATCGGACGGCGGGCTGCCACGCACTCACGCGCACGTCACAGCACTTTGCTCTCGTCTGTCGGCTTGGGGCTGCGTTTTTCGCCGATCAACCAATAAATTGTTGGAAAGTTTAATTTGCCTTTCGATCGTCACCACACTCAACCTATTGCGTGATTCCATTCTAGAGTTACAAGACGAAACATCCAGCAAGCGTCATTTGACAAGCCGTTCGGACGAGTGACCACATCCGGTTGTAAATGGTCCCTGACCAGTCACCGCTGATGGCGAAAATGATTGACCACCGTTGTAGCCAAGGAGCGTCTGCTCCGAAAGCGATCTCAGACAGGCGCTGAGATTGGGGGAAGGTGACACAAGAAGACGAAGAAGTCCATTGTTTTGACTATAGAACATCGAAATGAATGGCAGCGGACGGCCATTTTGGATAATCATGCCGAATTTTTACTGGTACACACATTACAAAAACGAATAATACATTTTCTGTGGGATTTTTATAAACTTGTACTACATAAGACGTCAGGCTATGGAACCATTATGTTTTCCAGCTCCTACCTCTCAGCTGGAACTTAAAAACAGGCATCTGGCAACCAGTAAAAATAAATGTGAATACACTAAACTTTTACTTGAGTGTGTTCAAACCTCTGTTACTCTATTCCATTAGCACTCAAAGTGATTTTTCTTGAGACCAGACTCATGCATGTGCTATTAGTATAAAGTATAAAGTATATATAGGCTAAATGCCAGGAAAACCGAGGTCATATTGTATAACATCCTCCCGGATCATCCACCTCTACGGACAACAGGAGGCTCTGCTCTAAAGGAAGTCGGTGATTTCAAATACCTGGGCTCGTGGGTCAACTTGTCCGAGCAGGACCTTAAAGGGAGGAAGGCGCTTGCGTGGAGGGCTCTGAACGGCATGACCAGTGTGTGGAAATCCAACCTCCCCCGTCAAATCAAGCTCAACTTCTTTCATGCAACAGTTGAGTCTGTCCTTTTGTATGGCAGTGAATGCTGGACCTTGAAGCCCACCCTGCAGAAGTCCTTGGATGGGTGCTACACCAGAATGATGCGTGTGGTGCTCAACATCAACAGGGATGAGCATGTCACTAATGCAAACTTGTATGGGGGGGTGCTAAAGGTGAGCGATAAAGTGGCAGTCAGGAGAATGAGGCTGGCAGGTCACTGCCAGAGACACCATGAGCTGCCAACCAGCAAACTTGTGCGTACAACGTTATTGAGATCATATTAAATTTTTTCGCCATGTTATTCATAATTCCCTCACGGAGCCTGGTCTGATGCAGTGGGAGCCTGCACATGCACAACTCTGCAACGCTTCAATACTGCCGCCTGGTGGATGATCGGCAAGTTACAACCGGAAATGGATCTCTTGTGATCTCGGTGCACCGGGGAAATGCATCCGGCACTCACATATTGTTACGGGACTCTAGACACACATCGTGTATATGGATCGCTGCCATAACTCAATAATCGAGATGATTTGGGCGTTTATTATTATTATACAAACCGGAAATGGATTGAGTCGATTGCGTCAAATAAGTGGGATCTTTCTCCTCCAGTCTCATCGGCGAACGGTAAGAGGACGCTGACGTAATTTTCAGCGTGTTTGTTTATTATTATTCATGCAAACTGCTCTGATCAATATATCACCCATACTACATAAAGCATTTACTGACGATCACGGAATTATAAACGACCCCCCCCCATTCATCCGCGCATGATAAGTCATACCGTTTAGGATCATGTACAGTTGAACATTTTTATATAGCGTGTATCGCCAACAAAGGCAGTTGATAATCTATATTATGCGTTTATGCCTATAAATCACGTTCTAGGAATTACTGCAGAAAACGATAAAAACATATTTATATTCTAGACGGTATTTTCGTATGAATCTATGAATGAAAAAGTATAACGTTCCCACATCCTGAACGATAGATAATCGATGTTGAATGGGCCATAGTAATGTAAATTTAGCAATACAATTTAAAAAGTTATAGCTCTGCAAAGAAGGTAAACATCTCCATAGGCTTAGACTGGTGGCAGTGATCATACATTGATGGATATAAGCATGGCAGTTAATGTGTTAAGAGGTTAAACTGGATATAACATATATAAATACTACTGAGTAATAGTGCTCATCAGATGCTTTGACAGAGTTGTAGTATTAATATGTACAGTGATACAGGTATAAAGACCCTATAGTAAGTAGTAAGTCATACTAGTGTAGAACATGACATCGTAGCATGACATATTATTTAGTAGTGTCAATGCAGGTACTGTACAAGGCCACCCAAAAAAAGCGGCATGGGATGAGATAATAAACTGTATTTGTTTGGATGAGATAACAGGTGAGTTTAATGTGGTGTCAGGAGAGGAGCGCACAGCGGCTGAATAGAAAAAGAAATGGGCTCATGTGAAATCAGAGTCCAAAGAAAGAATCGCAAAAGCTCTCTTGTAAACCACCTCCTGCTCCGTCTGGGGGTTAGTGAGTGCATCAACCAGGGGGCCAGCGCATATCCGCAATCTCCTAATAAAACATTAGAATAATAGAAGCCTACTGTTGCTGGAACGATTCATTACGCACATACTACCAATTAGCCATGCATCTCCAGTGTCTCCTTGCTCGAGGTGCACACCCACAGATCTGTTGTGTAAGTTGTAGGATTCATGTACACCTCATGGGAAGCGAAGTGGGAGACCACGTTGAGCAGGTGGTTCTGGGCATCGCAGAAGATTTGAATGTTGATGGGTGGTATTGCTTTCTGTTATGGAGATATGGAGATATGGAAATGCTTCTGGGGAGGGTGCCTTGATGCACACATGCCCAAGGTGGACAGTACCTGGACGTGTGGTGGCACAGGGTTTGCGCGTCTGGTCCGGCTCCTCAGTGCTGGCTCTAGGGTATTGCACAGGTCTTGGTAGGTACTCAATGCTCTCTGCAAATAGGTCCGCATGGTTGCAGCACTGGCTCTCCCTCCTCAGTGCACGGTCAGCAATATCTTCCAGAAAGCAGTAGATATGGCATTGTGTGTGTGTGTGTGTGTGTGTGTGTGTGTGTGTGTGTGTGTGTGTGTGTGTGTGTGTGTGTGTGTGTGTGTGTGTGTGTGTGTGTGTGTGTGTGTGTGTGTGTGTGTGTGTGTGTGTGTGTGTGTGTGTGTGTGTGTGTGTGTGTGTGTGTGTGTGTGTGTGGGGGGGTTCAACTCGTGAACAGTAAGATGAGCAGAGAAATGTTTCTCCTCTGGATCTTACAATGTGCACACTAAGCAAAGTGAAATAATTAAATAATAACAATAGAGAACAAGACCGTATATGGAATATTAATACAACATGGCAAATATAAAGCCTACATGAAAGGAATGGGATGTGCTGAGAGCAGAATGTAAATGTGTCCATTCTATTCCACTTCAGCTATATCCGCACGATTGAGTTTAGTTCTTATTTATTTATTCACTGTCATTTGCAGTATTTGTGTAGTGCTTTTATTTATTTTCGGACATCACGATGCCTCATTCAGCCATGACTATACATGTAAAACGTAATTGTTAATGATACAAATATTGTTGTATTTATTATTATTATAATTATTTAAATCCGAGGATGTTTGTAGAAACGACATGAACGCAATCACCAATGATTTCCCCCAAAGGAAGCCCTTAACCTCACAAAACTGTTTAATGCACATTTACTTGTTGGTTATCCCTTACGTATTGAATGAAAAAACGATCTCCCCTCCCAATACCACACTGTTGAAGTTCCTTTGAGCAAGGCACTTAACCCCTAGCTACTCCAGTGGAACTGCTCAGTGGTCAACAGTGTCACTGTGGTTGTACTGAGCAGCTCCCAGTGTGAGTGTGAAGCATGGCGTTGCTGAAAAAGAGCATCTGTGCTCAGCGCACCTACCCTGGTAAATAAAGACAGACCCTGGTAAATAAAGACAGACCCTGGTAAATAAAGACATACCCTGGTAAATAAAGACCTACCCTGGTAAATAAAGACATACCCTGGTAAATAAAGACATACCCTGGTAAATAAAGACATACCCTGGTAAATAAAATCCTACCCTGGTAAATAAAGACAGATCCTGGTAAATAAAGACACACTAAAAAAACTGGGATTGGGGTTAATTAATATTTATTAAATAATTATTAGTAACTTATTCATAATAAAAAAGACTATGTTCCGTATGCAATAAAATTGGGCTGAATTCAACGAATTTGAACAATTTATTAATTGCATTTTACACATTTTTAGGTGAATACAATTAGCTGTGATACATTGAGTCGAATTTAATTATATTTTATCAGCAATGTCAGAGATGCAGAAAATTGATAGATTTTACTCTGTCTTTGGTTTTAATCACCTGGCACTTTCGCCCAACTAATGGGACTTTATTTTGACACCACGTGGATGATGCCGCCAATCACATGCAAGGATCATGCTATTGCCATTATATCCAAAGACAGCGAGTGTGGTACATGCACACGGACCCAGGTGAGTAATAATTACGAGTACATTTAATCTATTGCCTGTTCTCAAGTTAATGCAGTACCACTATGTTTTTATTCATGTAACATGCTGCTAAAAGTAGCCTATTAAGTTTTACATTTCAGGAGTGCATGCAATTCCGACTCCCCCTTCACTATCTTGGTTCGCTAGTGTTGGCTCTATCGTTCCGTGAGCTAACGTTAGTAGCTACCTAGTGTTGGCTCTATCGTTCCGTGAGCTAACGTTAGTAGCTACCTGTTGGCTCTATCATTCCGTGAGCTAACGTTAGTAGCTACCTAGTGTTGGCTCTATCGTTCCGTGAGCTAACGTTAGTAGCTACCTGTTGGCTCTATCGTTCCGTGAGCTAACGTTAGTAGCTACCTAGTGTTGGCTCTATCGTTCCGTGAGCTAACGTTAGTAGCTACCTAGTGTTGGCTCTATCGTTCCGTGAGCTAACGTTAGTAGCTACCTAGTGTTGGCTCTATCGTTCCGTGAGCTAACGTTAGTAGCTACCTAGTGTTGTAGGAGAGTGCATGCAATTCCGACTCCCCATTCACTATCTTAGTAGTTGGCGCCGAGGAGAGTGGCAGCCTTTTCATAGCAGCTCCCACCCCCTCTACTTTTTATCGTGTTTACTACTTTCTTAATTATTCTTTTTGTGATTATACTTACATAATAGGTGTATAAGTGACTGTGCGTTGCTTTAGACCAAGTTAAGGCATTTGTAACAACTTCTGTGAAGTTAGCTGAGTTAGGAAAGTTCGGTCGAGCACAGCTCTGAACAATGGACAACACCGGCGGCGGGCTGGTTTACCCGCGGCAGCACAACAACAACAACAACAACAACAACAGCAACAACGGCGGGCTGGTTTACCCGAGGGAGGCTCTCCTCTGCTTTCGAAACAGAGTTGCAGAACCACCGAGGAATCTACCAGCCGAAATAAGGATTCGCAGACGGGGAAATCGAGCTGGCACGAGCGTGAAGGACAGGAGAGAGGACAGAAGGAGATTCAAGCCTTACCTGCCCGCTGTCGTCATGGGGAACGTGCGATCGCTGGTCAACAAGACCGACGAGCTCTCAGCCCTGATGATCAACCAGCGTGAGTACAAGGAGGCAAGCCTACTGTGCTTCACCGAATCCTGGCTGAACGAGAACATCCCGGACAGTGCAATAGAACAGGAGGGTTTCACGGTGGTGCGCGCCGACCGGAGTAAACAGAGCGGCAAGCGGAGAGGCGGAGGGCTTGTTGTCTTTGTGAACTCCAAATGGTGCCACCCGGGGCACATCACCATTAAGGAACGTATCTGTTCCCCCGACATTGAACTATTGGCACTGAGTCTGCGGCCATACTATTTACCGCGAGAAATAACACACGTCCTGGCTCTCACTGTTTACATCCCTCCCAGCGCGGCGGCGGCGCAGGCGAGTGACGTCATACACTCCACCGTCGCGGCGCTTCAGACAAAACACCCGGATGCATTTATTTTTATCAATGGGGACTTCAACCATGTCAGACTGAACAAGACCCTGACAAACTTCACCCAGTATGTCACCTGCAAAACCAGGGGAGACAAAACTCTGGACCTCCTGTATGCTAACGTGAAGGAGGCTTTCAGTGCGACTTCCCTGCCCCCCCTCGGCCAGTCAGACCACAACCTTGTGAGGCTTGTATCCACATACACGCCTCTCATTAAGAGACAGCCTACGATCACCATGTCTGTCCCACAGTGGTCTGACGACGTCGAGGAGGAGCTACAGGAGTGTTTCAGGTCGACGGACTGGGATATGTTTGAGAGGGCTTACGGTGATGACATTGATGGACTATCCCACTGCATCACAGACTACATCAGGTTCTGTGAGGAGAGCATCGTACCCACAAAGAGGGTACGCTGCTTCTCAAACAATAAACCCTGGATTAGCAAGGACATTAAACACCTGCTAAACAGGAAAAAGAGGGCCTTCATGGCAGGGGACACTGAGCAGGCCAGGGCTGTCCAAAGGGAGCTCAAAAAAGAGCTAAGGGCAGCCAAGGTCAGCTACAAGGACAGGCTGGAGGGCAGACTACAGGCCAACAACACCAGGGAGGTGTGGGCGGGGGTTAGGAAGATCACTGGTTTCAAACAGCAGGGCGCAGCTGTGGAGGGCCCTCCAGAGCGTGCAAACGAGTTCAACACGTTCTTCAACCGCTTTGACCAGAGTGGCCTCCCCACACCCCTCCCCCCACCCATCGACACCAGCACCAGATCACACCTACAAAGCAGCCCCCCCACCCCCCACCCCCCCACACCCATCAGCAACGGCACCCCACCCCCAACACCAGCAGACTGCCCACCACCCCCAACCCTGACGATCACAACCAGTCAGGTCAGTAGGCAGCTCTCCAAAATTAATGTGAACAAGGCCAGAGGACCGGACAACACCAATCCCAGGGTGCTCAAGGTATGTGCAGAGCAGCTGGCAGCACCGCTCCAGCATCTTTTCAACCTCTCCCTGAGGCTGGAGAGGGTGCCCCAGCTCTGGAAGACCTCCTGCATTGTCCCGGTGCCCAAGAAGGGACGTCCCAGCACCCCCAACGACTACAGGCCAGTCGCTCTGACGTCACACGTCATGAAGACGTTTGAGAGACTGGTCCTGCAACACCTCAAGCCCCTGGTGCGTGACTCCCTCGACCCCCTGCAGTTTGCATACCAGGCAAACATCGGGGTGGAGGATGCCATCATCTACATGCTCCACAGAGCGTACACGCACCTGGAAAAGCCGCGCAGCTCAGTGAGGATCATGTTCTTTGATTTTTCCAGCGCCTTCAACACCATCCAGCCGTCACTGCTAGCGGAGAAGCTCTCTGCGATGCAGCTGGAGCACGGCTTGGTGGCCTGGATCAAGGACTACCTCACCGAGAGGCCACAGTACGTCAGACTAAAGGACAGTCAGTCTGACGTACTGGTGAGCAACACCGGCGCCCCCCAGGGAACTGTGCTGTCACCCTTCCTCTTCACCCTCTACACCTCAGACTTCTGCCGCAACTCCAGCGGGTGCCACCTGCAGAAGTTCTCAGACGACTCCTCCATCGTAAGCTACATCACCGACGATGATGAGGAGGAGTACAGAGCCCTGGTGGAGAGCTTCGTGGGGTGGAGCGACAGCAACCACCTCCAACTCAACACCAGTAAGACCAAGGAGCTGGTGGTGGACTTCCGGAGGGGCAAGAAGAGGCCCCCCCCGATTCCCATCTCCATCCGAGGGGTGGATGTGGAGATGGTGGACTCATACAAGTTCCTTGGGGTACACCTGAACAATAAACTGGACTGGTCGGACAACACAGAGGCCCTCTACAGGAAGGGACAGAGCAGGCTGTTCTTCCTGAGGAGACTCAGGTCCTTCAATGTGTGCAACAAACTGCTGCAGTCTTTTTACCAGTCTGTTGTGGCCAGCATCCTCTTCTATGCTGTGGCATGCTGGGGAGGCTACATCAACTCAAGGGACACCAACAAGCTCAACAAGCTGGTGAGGAAGGCTAGCTCTGTGGTGGGAGTCGAGCTACCTAGACTTGAGGTGATGGTAGAGAGGGGGATGATAAGGAAGCTGGATGCCATCATGGAGAACCCCTACCACCCCCTCTACGACGAGCTAGTCAAGATGAGAAGCTCGTTCAGCCACAGACTCATCCCCCCCCGACACTCAACTAACCGCCTCGGACAGTCCTTCATACCAGCGGCCATCAGGCTCCACAACAGTGGGCAGCGACTAGCAGCCTCCAGGCCCCACAACAGGGGGCAGCGACAGCGACTGCTACCAGACATTGACCTGGGACTTATAGGAACCCAAGGGGGACAAAGTAGACTACCCTGGTACTTTGATTAATGTATACTCAGTAGATAGTAAATTATTATAACACTACCTCTTGCATACTGCACCTCATGTGACACTGTGAATAATGTGAATATTCCTCAGCTAGTCAGATAGTAAATTATATTGACCATATTGATCAAATTGTTTACACTGCCTGTGTTGTCTTTTACTACCTGTATACTGTGTTGTTTTACTACCTGTACCCCTCCCCCCCTCCCCCCCATGCTGCTATGATGCCTGAATTTCCCCAAGGGGATCAATAAAGGAATATCTTATCTTATCTTATCTTATCTTGGTTCGCTAATGCGTCTACATGGCTTACATGCTTGCTATAGCTAGCCTATACTAGCCAACCAGTTCTTGCTAAAAAGACGCTCGCCTGACATATCGTCATGTAACTCGAGAACCGAGGCACGGAATTGGTAGAGTGAGGTTGCATTAGAACGGCAAAAAATTTATCTTTCGAACAGTATTTATATGTTGGGCAAAAAATGGGTAGGGGGGGTGGGGGTGGGGGACACTGTACACTGTACATTGGAATACTGACAAAGCCATACTTGGTCATTTACTGTACAACTGGGTTAGGACATTTGTAGGGGCCAGTTTCGAATTGAGGAGGATGGATTTTATGTTTTTATTTATTTCATGGTTATACAGTTTTTAGAAATGTACTTGTACCATTTGAGGCTTCAATGCTATGTTCCTTTTTGTCTTTCAGCTCCAGGATGAGTTTCAAAGAATCACAATGGTGCACCTTGAATCACAGTTCATGTCCAAGCTGGATGAATACACTCCCAAGCTGCTGGCCCTCTTCCAGTCCAAGGGTGGCGCCGTGGGGATGAGGTTGAAGGCTATCCTACTTGAGGTATTCTTCAATTACTTTTCTGTTTGCTAATATTTTCAGGGATGTTGTGGTCAAACTGCTGGAATATCATTGCTTATATGAAATATACAGCAGGTATTGTTCGCTTGTCATTCTCTCTACAACAAAGAGTATGAAATAGTTGCAAATACACAGTTGGCGGCTGGTTAATGTGGGGCACCTGGTTGGAAAATAGTTTTCAAATTGTATTTGGTTAATTTCTGTTTATTTTGAGATGGACTCTTATTTGACCAGCTTATTGAGAACTCCACTGGTTTGGATTCATAACCAATTGCAAAGTTTGGTGCTCGGAGTTCTAATAATAATTACTGGACCATGGAAGGTAATTACACACAACACACGTGTTTGCGTGAGGCGACAAAAAACACAAACTCATTTAATAATTATGTACTCTGAAAATATGTGAATGTCCCCGAGTTTGGTGACTAGTATGTTTCAAGTTCAAGTTTCAAGTTCAAGTTTCTTTAATAGTTGTCATACAGAAGTACAGAATACTTTTATACAAAATGCTTCTTACTGTTACGCTCCAGAGACTGTGCAAGACAAGATAAGTATGAAATAAAATAACTATTAAACTATTAAATAATAGTATAGCATGTAAATTAGAAGTAAAAAAATTAGGTCACAGTGTTCAGTATAGACATATGTACAATGTTCGATGCAGAATAAACGTAACTGAGTTACCATATAATATACAATATACTATGCAGTGTACTAATATACAATACTATATAGTTCAAGGCAGAAATGGGATGAGGTGCAATTTAGGTACAATTTACAGTAGGTGTACGAGTTGTAGTGCAAATCCTTTATCAATAAATATAAAGTGTGTTTGTGTGATCTAAAGTGTGGAGAGTGGGTGTTGCAGTGTGTTGTTTGTTTAAGTGAGTGTGTGCGTGTGGGTGTGTGTGCTGTGTGCATTTGATGGTTGTTGCATAGTGTTTATTGTTCGTTTAGCAGCCTGATGGCCTGGGGATAGAAGCTTCTTCTGAGTCTTTCTGTGCTCGCCTTAAGACTCCGGTATCGTTGCCTGACCGCAGCAGTTCAAAGAGGCAGTTGTTCGGGTGGCTGGAGTCCTTGATGATTCTCTTAGCCTTCCCCCTGCACTGCTTGTTGTAAATGTTCTGGAGGGTGGGAAGCCCCCCTCCAATTGTGCGTTCGGCTGAACGTGTCACTCTTTGTAGTCTGCTACGGTCTTGTGCAGTGCTATTCCCAAACCAGGAGGTGATGTTGCCAGTCAGGATGCTCTCTATTGTACATGAGTAGAAGTTCCTAAGGATCTTCTGACTGACTTGGAACTTCCTTAGGCGCCTGAGGAAGTAGAGGCGTTGTCGTGCCTTCTTCACAACACTGTCAATGTGTGTGGTCCATGTCAAGTCCTCGGATATGTGGGCTCCGAGGTACTTGAAACTGTTCACTCTCTCAACCAGTGCCCCGTCGATGCCGAGGGGGCTGTAGTCCTTGACCCCCGACCTCCTGAAGTCCACAATAATCTCTTTTGTTTTGCTGACGTTCAGGGAGAGGCAGTTCTCCTGACACCACTGTGACAGATTCTCTACCTCTTCCAGGTAGGCCCTCTCGTCGTTGGCAGAGATCAGGCCCACCACTACTGTGTCATCAGCAAATTTGATGATTGTGTTGTTGTTCCGCTGTGCCACGCAGTCATGTGTGTACAGGGAGTAGAGGAGGGGGCTCATAACACAGCCCTGGGGGGCCCCTATGTTGAGCGTGATGGATGAGGAGGTGCAGTTGCCTGCTCTTACCACCTGGGGTCTGCCCGTCAGGAAGTCCAAGACCCACTGGCAGAGGTCATAGTTCAAGCCCAGGTCCCTGAGCTTGGCTATGAGTTTGGATGGGACTATGGTATTGAATGCTGAGCTGTAGTCGATGAACAGCATTCTCACATAGTTCCCCTGCCTCTTGTCCAGGTGTGATGCTGCTGTGTGCAGCACATGGGCTATGGCGTCCTCCGTGGACCTGTTGGGGCGATATGCAAATTGCAGGGGGTCCAGGTTGATGGGGAGGGAGGAACAGATGTAGCCCTTCACTAGCTTCTCAAAGCACTTCATGGCTATGGAGGTGAGGGCTACAGGACGGTAGTCGTTGAGGCAAGCGGGCGTAGATTTTTTGGGTACAGGGATGATGGTGGACTTCTTCAGACAGGTGGGGATGACAGCCTGTTCCAAGGACAGGTTAAAGATGTCAGTGAATACCGGGGCCAGTTGGTCGGCACAGACTTTTAGGACGCAGCCGGGGTTATGGTGTTAAAAGTTGAACTAGTCAATGAACAGTAAGGAAGTAGGTAAAGGCGTCCATAGGCCCACAGTTGATGCAGTTGCTCACATCCTCCACACTGCAATATACTGAAGAATAATGATTATTTGTGTCATTTCAGGCTCTGAGCATCAAAATCACCAGAGATGTTGCCATTCGGGGCTTGGTGAGGTACCTTGGGGAATCTACAGATCAGCTCTTAAAGGAGTATGATGTAAGTTGAAGCACATGTTAAAAGAGAGAAAAGGGTTGGGGGCAACTTTAAGCCTGAGGATGTTTTGTGAATACGGCCATTGGTTTTCTTGTGCAAAGGTTGGAAGGAAGGAATTTGGGAGATGTTCAATTATAGGACCTTCTCCTGTGGCTGTACAGTCTAAAGTTTCTTGCCTTTTCAGGATGCTGATGGAGATGGTGTGTCGCAGGACCTTGCTGTACAAACAACAAAAATGTACACAATCAAGAAGGAAACATCAGAGGGTCCCGACGACATCGGTATCGTCATAGAGGGCGTGACAGTTCTGACTGCTCTGGGTAATTTCCCATGGGCTTGCTCCATGCTAGTTGGGTTGGCATATGCAGTGAATCTTGCCTATCCCAAGGAACTAAGGTACACAGAATTAAAGGCCTTTAAATTTTTCTAACCTACCTTGAGTGAACCTGGATTATTTATGTCATTTTCTTTGGTTTTCTTCCTCTCTTTGATCTCAGGTACACATCCGAAGTCTTCCAGAAACTCTTCCTGGAGCTGGATTGTACAAGGCTGTCTCCAAAAGTGACCAACCTCAAGAATAAGATACTGGTAAGAAAGGTGACCCTTGCAGAGTGAAAGGGAAAAGTCACTGTCAAAAATAACATTGTTTCCTTCAAGTTTTGGTTAAATGTGAGTTTCAGTGATCCGGTTACTGTAAGTAGTTGTTTCATCTCAGATTTGTCCAAATAGCCATACTCATTTGAGCGGAGAGGCTTCATGGTTTTGAATATTGGCACAGAACAGTTCGTTTATAATGTGCACCTTGTGTACACTTTACCTTGCGGGGTGAGGCAATGTCAAGTGTTGGGGCATTTACAATGTTGTGGGACTGTTGTCCATTTCATTTTAAGCACCTGACATTGGTTTTCTTCCTCTCTTTGGTCTCAGGTACACATTCGAAGTCTTGCAGAAACTCTTCCTGGAGCTGGATTGGACAAGGCTGTCTCCAAAAGTGACCAACCTCAAGAATAAGCTACTGGCTTAAGAAAGGTGACCCTTGCAGAGTGAAAGAGAAAAGTCACTGTCAAAAATAACATTGTTTCCTTCAAGTTTTGGTTAAATGTGAGTTTCAGTGATCCGGTTACTGTAAGTAGTTGTTTCATCTCAGATTTGTCCAAATAGCCATACTCATTTGAGCGGAGAGGCTTCATGGTTTTGAATATTGGCACAGAACAGTTCGTTTATAATGTGCACCTTGTGTACACTTTACCTTGCGGGGTGAGGCAATGTCAAGTGTTGGGGCATTTACAATGTTGTGAGACTGTTGTCCATTTCATTTTAAGCACCTGACATTGGTTTTCTTCCTCTCTTTGGTCTCAGGTACACATTAGAAGTCTTCCAGAAACTCTTCCTGGAGCTGGATTGGACAAGGCTGTCTCCAAAAGTGACCAACCTCAAGAATAAGCTACTGGCTTAAGAAAGGTGACCCTTGCAGAGTGAAAGGGAAAAGTCACTGTCAAAAATAACATTGTTTCCTTCAAGTTTTGGTTAAATGTGAGTTTCAGTGATCCGGTTACTGTAAGTAGTTGTTTCATCTCAGATTTGTCCAAATAGCCATACTCATTTGAGCGGAGAGGCTTCATGGTTTTGAATATTGGCACAGAACAGTTCGTTTATAATGTGCACCTTGTGTACACTTTACCTTGCGGGGTGAGGCAAGGTCAAGTGTTGGGGCATTTACAATGTTGTGAGACTGTTATCCATTTCATTTTAAGCACCTAACATTGGTTTTCTTCCTCTCTTTGGTCTCAGGTACACATTCAAAGTCTTGCAGAAACTCTTCCTGGAGCTGGATTGGACAAGGCTGTCTCCAAAAGTGACCAACCTCAAGAATAAGCTACTGGCTTAAGAAAGGTGACCCTTGCAGAGTGAAAGAGAAAAGTCACTGTCAAAAATAACATTGTTTCCTTCAAGTTTTGGTTAAATGTGAGTTTCAGTGATCCGGTTACTGTAAGTAGTTGTTTCATCTCAGATTTGTCCAAATAGCCATACTCATTTGAGCGGAGAGGCTTCATGGTTTTGAATATTGGCACAGAACAGTTCGTTTATAATGTGCACCTTGTGTACACTTTACCTTGCAGGGTGAGGCAATGTCAAGTGTTGGGGCATTTACAATGTTGTGAGACTGTTGTCCATTTCATTTTAAGCACCTGACATTGGTTTTCTTCCTCTCTTTGGTCTCAGGTACACATTAGAAGTCTTCCAGAAACTCTTCCTGGAGCTGGATTGGACAAGGCTGTCTCCAAAAGTGACCAACCTCAAGAATAAGCTACTGGCTTAAGAAAGGTGACCCTTGCAGAGTGAAAGGGAAAAGTCACTGTCAAAAATAACATTGTTTCCTTCAAGTTTTGGTTAAATGTGAGTTTCAGTGATCCGGTTACTGTAAGTAGTTGTTTCATCTCAGATTTGTCCAAATAGCCATACTCATTTGAGCGGAGAGGCTTCATGGTTTTGAATATTGGCACAGAACAGTTCGTTTATAATGTGCACCTTGTGTACACTTTACCTTGCGGGGTGAGGCAAGGTCAAGTGTTGGGGCATTTACAATGTTGTGAGACTGTTATCCATTTCATTTTAAGCACCTAACATTGGTTTTCTTCCTCTCTTTGGTCTCAGGTACACATTCGAAGTCTTGCAGAAACTCTTCCTGGAGCTGGATTGGACAAGGCTGTCTCCAAAAGTGACCAACCTCAAGAATAAGCTACTGGCTTAAGAAAGGTGACCCTTGCAGAGTGAAAGGGAAAGTCACTGTCAAAAATAACATTGTTTCCTTCAAGTTTTGGTTAAATGTGAGTTTCAGTGATCCGGTTACTGTAAGTAGTTGTTTCATCTCAGATTTGTCCAAATAGCCATACTCATTTGAGCGGAGAGGCTTCATGGTTTTGAATATTGGCACAGAACAGTTCGTTTATAATGTGCACCTTGTGTACACTTTACCTTGCGGGGTGAGGCAAGGTCAAGTGTTGGGGCATTTACAATGTTGTGAGACTGTTATCCATTTCATTTTAAGCACCTAACATTGGTTTTCTTCCTCTCTTTGGTCTCAGGTACACATTTGAAGTCTTCCAGAAACTCTTCCTGGAGCTGGATTGGACAAGGATGTCTCCAAAAGTGACCAACCTCAAGAATAAGCTACTGGCTTAAGAAAGGTGACCCTTGCAGAGTGAAAGGGAAAAGTCACTGTCAAAAATAACATTGTTTCCTTCAAGTTTTGGTTAAATGTGAGTTTCAGTGATCCGGTTACTGTAAGTAGTTGTTTCATCTCAGATTTGTCCAAATAGCCATACTCATTTGAGCGGAGAGGCTTCATGGTTTTGAATATTGGCACAGAACAGTTAGTTTATAATGTGCACCTTGTGTACACTTTACCTTGTGGGGTGAGGCAAGGTCAAGTGTTGGGGCATTTACAATGTTGTGAGACTGTTGTCCATTTCATTTTAAGCACCTGACATTGGTTTTCTTCCTCTCTTTGGTCTCAGGTACACATTCGAAGTCTTCCAGAAACTCTTCCTGGAGCTGGATTGGACAAGGCTGTCTCCAAAAGTGACCAACCTCAAGAATAAGCTACTGGCTTAAGAAAGGTGACCCTTGCAGAGTGAAAGGGAAAATCACTGTCAAAAATAACATTGTTTCCTTCAAGTTCTGGTTAAATGTGAGTTTCAGTTATCCGGTTACTGTAAGTAGTTGTTTCATCTCAGATTTGTCCAAATAGCCATACTCATTTGAGCGGAGAGGCTTCATGGTTTTGAATATTGGCACAGAACAGTTCGTTTATAATGTGCACCTTGTGTACACTTTACCTTGCGGGGTGAGGCAATGTCAAGTGTTGGGGCATTTACAATGTTGTGAGACTGTTGTCCATTTCATTTTAAGCACCTGACATTGGTTTTCTTCCTCTCTTTGGTCTCAGGTACACATTAGAAGTCTTCCAGAAACTCTTCCTGGAGCTGGATTGGACAAGGCTGTCTCCAAAAGTGACCAACCTCAAGAATAAGCTACTGGCTTAAGAAAGGTGACCCTTGCAGAGTGAAAGGGAAAAGTCACTGTCAAAAATAACATTGTTTCCTTCAAGTTTTGGTTAAATGTGAGTTTCAGTGATCCGGTTACTGTAAGTAGTTGTTTCATCTCAGATTTGTCCAAATAGCCATACTCATTTGAGCGGAGAGGCTTCATGGTTTTGAATATTGGCACAGAACAGTTAGTTTATAATGTGCACCTTGTGTACACTTTACCTTGTGGGGTGAGGCAAGGTCAAGTGTTGGGGCATTTACAATGTTGTGAGACTGTTGTCCATTTCATTTTAAGCACCTGACATTGGTTTTCTTCCTCTCTTTGGTCTCAGGTACACATTCGAAGTCTTCCAGAAACTCTTCCTGGAGCTGGATTGGACAAGGCTGTCTCCAAAAGTGACCAACCTCAAGAATAAGCTACTGGCTTAAGAAAGGTGACCCTTGCAGAGTGAAAGGGAAAATCACTGTCAAAAATAACATTGTTTCCTTCAAGTTCTGGTTAAATGTGAGTTTCAGTTATCCGGTTACTGTAAGTAGTTGTTTCATCTCAGATTTGTCTAAATAGCCATACTCATTTGAGCGGAGAGGCTTCATGGTTTTGAATATCAGCACAGAACAGTTCGTTTATAATGTGCACCTTGTGTACACTTTACCCTGCGGGGTGAGGCAAGATCAAGTGTTGGGGCATTTACAATGTTGTGAGACTGTTGTCCATTTCATTTTAAGCACCTGACATTGGTTTTCTTCCTCTCTTTGGTCTCAGGTACACATTCAAAGTCTTCCATCTATCTATCCGATCTCATCTCCCGATACTCGCCCGCTCGTGCTCTGCGCTCACAAAATGCGGGGTTTCTATCGATTCCTAGGGTTAAAAAGAAATCCGCCGGCACAGAGCCTTTGCCTACCTCGCTCCCTACCTGTGGAACAAATTACCTGCCGTCATCAGGGGCGCCTGCTCTGTCGAAGCTTTTAAATCCCTGCTTAAGACCCATCTCTTCTCCCTCTCCTTCAACCTACCCTGATCTCAGCTGGTCGGGGACTGACCTTTAGATTAATCTGTCTAGTTTAGTTAGGATGTCTATTTTCCCTCATGTCTGCTTTTTTGCAGCACCACAAACATGGGAACTCTCTAACTCGTAGTGGTGACCGGAGTTCTGGACGTCCCGCGATGATGTCGGGGAGGTTGCGACCCTCTCTGCGCCGCCCCCTATCTCCCTGTCTCCGGCTGTCTCGGAGCAATGACCGGAGTGTTGAATGACCCGTGAGACGGGGAGGACGCGACCCTCTTTGCCCGCCCCTGTGCCTCAAATAGATTCGCTATCAGCTCTATCTTTAATCTTTCAAAATGTTCAGTTGCTATCAGCTCTATCTTTAATCTTTCAAAATGTCCAGTTGCTATTGCATGCACTCATCTGTGTTTCACTACACACTTGAGTGCATGCTTACCAACTGTTAGTCTGCAACACTACTAGACATCTAAGAAGGGAGATCCCCCATTGAATGGCCCTTCTAAGGTGTCTCTCCTCCACACTGCCTGTGGAGCATTTGTTCCCTATTGTTAGGTTTTAGTGAGTTTTTCCTTACCTTCGCATGGGGTATGTCTGGGAGTGCTTGCATTCTTTCATTTATTTGCATTTATTTTAAATTTGTTGGACCTTATGGTGTTTGTAACTGAGGGGTACAATTCCCTGACTGTATTGATAAGTATGGTATCATTAAACCACTACCGTCTTATGTACTTTAATTACTGGCCATACAGTACATGATATATAAATATGATGAACACTTCCCACAATGAATCGGTTCCACACAAAGTTGTAATTAAGTATTTATTGCAGCAAAAGGTACATAATATACTTCTCTATTTTACTTTGGATGCGCTTATAAGGCAAAGGAATGTGCGTAGGCAAATCAATAATGAATGTCCATTCTCTGGTTACGCAGGAGGTAATTATACAACCTGAATCTTAGGAAATTATATCTATGGTACACTAGTAATATATAGCGGGAGATACTGGAAGGGTCCCCCCGGTTGTAAGCCAGCAGGGGTAGAGGATCTGTCGGTAGTAGAGCCTGGGTCAACGATGATAAGGAGACTCCGAGTACGGGAGACGGTGCAATAAGATCTTGATCCACAGACGAATACAGCTGTTCTCCGTAGCCTGTAGATCCACAGGGAAAAAAGCTAGCCTGCCTCAGGCTCTCTGAGGCGCAGACACGACGTGGCTCCTCACAGGGTAAATCCCACACACGTGTAGGCGTCGGCGATTCTCCGCTCCATTAATCACAGGACCAAAAGCAAATATAATCCAGCCGCAAAGGGCTATGTAGTCGTCGGGTAGATTAATCCAGTGTACATGTCCACACGGTTCTCGTCTAGGGCTCCTCGGGTGAAAGCGCCATGAAAGCAGCCCAGCCTGGATAAGCTCTCTAGCTGATACGAGGAAGCGTTGGTGATGCTGGTCACTGTAGAACTTTAGCCGCACGATACACTATACACAAATAGACTATTACTGACTTAATAGAAATATGTCGCACTCGACGGTATAGCGCCAAACTCTGACAATTCAGTTATTAATTCGCACGCGGTCTCAATGCTCTTATTTGGGGCCAAAACAGGCCATACTTCACCGCACGGAGTATCGTGGGTGAGGCTTCAACTTATTGGGTAACATACTAAGTTTCTCTAAGTACTTCTGTATTCACCTGCGCCATATTTATATGCACGGCGAACAATCTAGTGCCAACCTCATTTCTGTCTCGTATTCTTGGGCAAGGCCGGGCATGTACAGACATGTCTTGACGGTGGCTTTGAACCTGACTCTGGAGGCATGGCCTTGGCGCCTGTGGACCGCTGTCCAATAGGAGAATGAAACACCATGGTCTGTACTAGGCTAAAGGGATATTCCGTGTATATGTACAAGGAATACACAAGGGATATCAAACGATATACAAATATTATGCAATATATATCAATCAATAAATATATATATTCGGTTTAATCTGATCCTTTGTAACAGTGTTCTTGTTCTGTTCTTGACTTATTGTTATGTTTCTTCTTGACTTGTTTAAAGAAGACATGTACGGCCCATGGGGACATTAACGTGTGTTGTCGGGCCTTACAAATAAATTTGATTTGATTTGATTTGATTCCAGAAACACTTCCTGGAGCTGGATTGGACAAGGCTGTCTCCAAAAGTGACCAACCTCAAGAATAAGCTACTGGCTTAAGAAAGGTCAAGTGTTGGGGTGGGGGTGAGGGGAGGCAAGGTCAAGTGTTGGGGTGGGGGGATGTGGGGTTATGTTGTGCTTAATTCTTATGTTTAAACTTGCAATAAACTTGCAATAAAAACATGTTTTGATTTTGCATAAATACATGTTTACCTGGTATTCTTTTTAATATGCATGGTAATCTGTTGACCCAATTCAAGTAAACCATGCACCGCAAGAATACATGATATTGGGTATAGAAATGAAGAAATTATGAGAACTGTGACATTCAGTGTTATTGAATAGATAGATGTAAAGTCCTATAATGCCAATTAAAACACATTTGCATTATTTATTTAGATACAGGTAAATAAGAATTGCCATGTGTTGTAAATAATGTGTATAGTGTTTACTTAAAACAAATTAAGTTAACTAAGGGAAACTTCATATAATTGAATAGATTTACTTAAAAAAATTAAGGCAACAAAGGGACACGTCATATAATTGAATAGATTTTAATCACCTAAGTTTGATTAAAATTGATTGAATAAGTGAACTAAATTTAAACCAAAAACTTAAGTGCATGTTATTACTAATAACAGTTAAAATGTGTTGGATTTAGTAATAACATGCCAAATCATGAGTTAATATAGCCAAATTTTCTTTTTGCAAGTACAACTCAATTTCAAAAGGGAAATTGATTTAAATTTACTTAAAATGTTGGGCTATATTAACTCATGATTTGGCATGTTATTACTAAATCCAACACATTTTAACTGTTATTATTAATAACATGCACTTACGTTTTTGGTTTAATTTTTGTTCACTTATTCAATCAATTTTAATCAAACTTATTTGATTAAAATCGATTCAATTATATGACGTGTCCCTTTGTTGCCTTAATTTTTTTAAGTAAACACTAGTCACATTATTTACAGTGCAGACCCTGCTTGATTGATTGAAAAACAGATTGTAGAATGGGTACAATACAGTACGGCTCAACAATTGTTAAGGGGATGCAGACCAGAGAAAGACTTTCGTCTTTTTACATCAGGGTCCCCCATGATGGTAAATAAAGACCTGTTCCTGTGTAAATAAAGACTTACCCTGGTAAATAAAGGTCCAAATAAATCAATGAATTAATGAATTGTGATTAATCATTTGCAGTATTTTATCCTGGATAATCATAAACACACACACACCATGCCTCTATGGTAAGTCCTAAGGGTCAGTGCCCAGGTGCTGCACAGCGGCTTGTCTTCACATTTTATCCATCAATCACTGCATGCGTGCGTGCGTTTGTGTGTGCGTGCGTGCGTGCGTGCGTGCGTGCGTGCGTGCGTGCGTGCGTGCGTGCGTGCGTGCGTGCGTGCGTGTGTGTGTGTGTGTGGCAGAGTGGGGCAGAGTGTGTGCGTGTGTGTGTAAAGTATGTGAGTGAGCAGTGCGTGGACAGTATGTTTGTACGTTTAAGTGTATGTGAGTGTGTTTATGCTTGTTTTTGTGTTTTTACAGTGTGTGTTTGTGTATGTCTGTGTGTGCCTGTATTTCTTGTGTGTGTGTGTGTGTGTGTGTGTGTGTGTGTGTGTGTGTGTGTGTGTGTGTGTGTGTGTGTGTGTGTGTGTGTGTGTGTGTGTGTGTGTGCGTGCGTGTGTGCGTGCGTGTGTGTGTGTGTGTGGCAGAGTGGGGCAGAGTGTGTGCGTGTGTGTAAAGTATGTGAGTGAGCAGTGCGTGGACAGTATGTTTGTACGTCTAAGCGTGTGTGAGTGTGTTTATGCTTGTTTTTGTGTTTTTACAGTGTTTGTTTGTGTATGTCTGTGTGTGCCTGTATTTCTTTGTGTGTGTGTGTGTGTGCGTGCGTGCGTGCGTGCGCATTGGTGTAAAACGCTGAAAATAATCCTCACAAAGCCAATGTTAAATCCAATATCGAGGTGAACTTTTCTTCACGAGGCATTCAAAAAACAGCGCCTCCCGAATACACTCATGACGAGGGAGTCGGGACAGTGGGGCACTGGATCAAACCATTAAATGTGGGGGTCACACAATCTTTGGAAACTTAAAAACTTGCTATTAAATGTCATTGCGTATTATTAATTTGATTGAAATTACATAGTTATGGTTAGATTTATATATTGGATATATCATATTTTTCATGGCCGGAGCCTTGTCATGGTGCAGGCCCGACTACATCTTCTGTCAAAGATGATGTCGTAGTCAGAGTGCCAGGGCCTGCTATTCTCACGGCTAATGTCAATGGTCGTAGCACAAGCTAACAGCTAACTCTAGGCTAACTGATAGCATCAAGCTAACGTTCCCAGCCGAGCGAAAACGAGCAGCTAACATCGTAGCTAAACAGCTAACTGGCTAACAGTTAGCTCAACCCGGCTATCGCTAACCACTAGCTAACGCAGAAGCAAGCTATGCGGCTACCACTGAAAAACTGTACAACATGAGAAAAGCAATACAGGTCACACAATCTTTGGAAACTTAAAAACTTGCTATTAAATGTCATTGCGTATTATTAATTTGATTGAAATTACATAGTTATGGTTAGATTTATATATTGGATATATCATATTTTGCATATGATCAAAAAGTGGGGGAGCAAAAGCAGAGGTTTGCCCCCCCATGTTCAATAGTGGTAGAGCAGCTGCTTCGAGTGCTCCATTGGTCAGGAATCTATGTGTATGTATGTATGTATGTATGCAGGGCCGCCTGGGAGAAATGCGAGGCCCTGTGCGAGATTTACTCCCCCCCCCCCCCCCTAAAAGGTAAAAAAAAAAAAAAAATCATACAGTCAACATATTCTTAAATAATAGCGCTGCCGAGGCTGGGCATGATACAGTCAACATATAGCAAGAGAGAGCGAGAGAGAGCTCCCGTTCTACAGTCAATATACAGTGTTATCGCTTCACAGTTGTGTGTGTTAGAAAGAGAGAGATAGAGAGAGAGAGCATGTCTGTTTGTGTGTGTGTGTTAGAGAGAGAGCATGTATATGTGTGTTAGAAAGAGAGATAAATATATAGAGAGAGAGCATGTCATTTTGTGTGTTAGAGAGAGATATAGAGCATGTCTGTGTGTGTTAGAGAGAGAGAGAGCATGTGTGTTTGTGTGTTAGAGAGAGAGAGAGCATGTCTGTGTGTGTGTGTGTGTTAGTGAGAGAGCATGTATGAGAGAGATAAGCAAAGATGAGCCCCTAAAGGATATTCAACTTTTAATGGAAGAACAGAAGGAAAAGATAACTTCACAAAGGCAACATGAATATACATAGATCCAAAAGGACAAAGATCAACACTTAAATCCAAAGAGAAGAGGGTCTATACCAGAGAAAACAAAGTAGCAAGGAGCCAATGGCCGACATCAGCTAAATAGGCTAACTGCAAATAGAGTAGCCAGGTACTGACACCAGGCCACACACAGCTTTGGCCAACGCTACCCAAGCTACACAAACGACCAAGACAATTCACACACAGCACATGTCGTATTTCCAAATGTTGTGAAGTAACATATGTTTTGCCTGGAAAAAAACATTGTTATTAACAAAACATTCGGGAGGGGAAGGAAGGAAGAGTGGGGTAATGTCCAATGGACATCTTACCTGCACCAAGGAACGCAGGGCGAAAGGCCGCAACACAGGTCTCCACATTGACGAAAGGCCTCTCGCTGGCGGGACAAAAAGAAGCTATGGCCGGGGCCTTGTCATGGTGCAGGCCCGACTACATCTTCTGTCAAAGATGATGTCGTAGTCAGAGTGCCAGGGCCTGCTATTCTCACGGCTAATGTCAATGGTCGTAGCACAAGCTAACAGCTAACTCTAGGCTAACTGATAGCATCAAGCTAACGTTCCCAGCCAAGCAAAAACGAGCAGCTAACATCGTACCTAAACAGCTAACTGGCTAACAGTTAGCTCAACCCGGCTATCGCTAACCACTAGCTAACGCAGAAGCAAGCTATGCGGCTACCACTGAAAAACTGTACAACGTGAGAAAAGCAATACAGGCCAACACTTCAGACAGCCGCTGTGTTTTCCTCTTCTCATACGAAGAGAGAAGGGAAAAAGAAGGCAATACACGTCCCACTACAGAGTGGTGTTTACCATATCGGTGCCGGCAACAAGTCCCTCGCGAACTATAGCCGACTTGAGCATGGAGATATTCTCATAATGAAACACCAAGCTCACCTCCCTCGCACCAGGTGCTGACACCAGGCCACACACCGTTAGCTACTACAACAGCTAGCCGGCCCGTTTGGCTCCCGAGAGAGAGAGAGAGAGAGAGAGAGATATCCACGGCGGGAATAGAATAGAGTGCATTAAAAACTCACCAAACGTCCAAGAGGATGGAGACAACCGTGTGGAGTTGACGAAGTTAATCTGCCGAACGACCGTCCTCTTCATCTTGGCATAACAATGCTGCACGCGCTCTCTCTAGGTTAGCTAACGCTAGTTAGCCTTTAGCTAAGCTAGCTACTAGCCGACATCATCATGGCTATCCCGACTGAACCACACGTTAGCACTCAATATTATAACGTAGCTAAAGCTAACTAGCTGTCCCTGCCTTTAGCCGGGATGGCTAGCCTGACTGAACTGTCTAACATGCAACAACTTTCATCTTCAGTCCATCTGCCGAACGATGTCCTCTTCATCTTGGCTGGCATAACCTCCAATGCTGCACGCGCGAAATAGTCAGACGCTACCTTACCTGTAACCCCTCCCCTCATTGAAACCAATTCTGCTGCAGAGCCTCAGAGCTGCCTCCAATAGTGTATCTGCAGAGCCGCAGAGCCAGGAACAAGTCAGACACATTCTACAAACGTGTCTAATGTGAAATATGTAAGCATATAAGCAAAACTAGATTTTAGGTCTGTGATGAAAAAGGGCCTCGCGGGAAGGGGGGCCTCGCAAAAAAAAAATTATAAATTATTTTATTTTATTTATTTATTTTTTTGTGCGAGGCCCCCCTTCCCGCGAGGCCCTGTGCGACCGCACTGCTCGCACACCCCCTGAGGCCGCCCTGTATGTATGTATGTATGTATGTATGTATGTATGTATGTATGTATGTATGTATGTATGTATGTATGTATGTATGTATGTATGTATGTATGTATGTATAATAATAAATAATAATTCATTTAATTTATATAGCGCTTCTCAATAACCCGAAGTCGCTGACAGTAGTCGGGAGCAGGGGTACAAACAAAGAGACGAAAGCAAAGAAACAAAACAAAACAACAAAGAAACAAAAACAAAGGAACATGAGACCATGGGGGGAACGGGGGAGACAGCCTGATGGCACAAAAAAAAAGACTAGAGACATATCGATCAGGTTGGAGGGGAGGGGGGGGTTTAGGGGTGGGGGGGGTTGAAGGCAAGGGAGAACAGGTGGGTTTTGAGGCGAGCTTTGAAGGTGGAGAGTGTAGGGGAGTCTCTGATGGACTGGGGGAGGGAGTTCCAGAGTCGGGGTGCAGTGCGAGAGAAGGCCCGATCTCCGAAGTTTTTAAGCTTGGATGTCGGGACAGTGAGGGAGGCAGTGGAGGAGGACCGGAGGGAATGGGTTGGGCGGTAGGGGAGAAGGAGATCAGTCAGGTAGGGGGGGGCCAGGCTGTGGAGGGCTTTGAAGGTGAGGAGTAGTGTTTTAAAGTTAATGCGGTGTTTGATCGGGAGCCAGTGGAGGGAGTGGAGGACAGGAGTGATGTGTTCGCGGGACCGGGTGTTAGTGAGGAGGCGGGCGGCTGAATTTTGGACCATTTGAAGTTTATGGAGGGAGCGGGAGGTGATACCAGTGAGGAGGGAGTTGCAGTAGTCCAGGCGGGAGGAGATGAAGGCGTGAATGAGGGATTCAGCAGCGGGGGGGGAGAGGCAGTGACGGATTTTTGCGATGTTGCGGAGGTGAAAGTAGGATGTTTTCACGATGGAGCGGACGTGGGGGTCAAATGAGAGGGTGGGGTCAAGGAGGACACCAAGGTTGCGGACTAGGGGGGAGGGGGTGATGGTGGAGTCGTTGATGGTGAGTGTGATGGGTCCGGATCTGGTGAGGGTGGTTTTGGTGCCAATGATGAGGAGTTCAGTCTTGTCACTGTTGAGTTTGAGGAAGTTGTGGGTCATCCAAGTTTGGAGTTCGGTGATGCATGATTCGATGTGACTGAGGGGTGGGCTGTGGGGGGATTGTGTACTGATGTATATTTGGGTGTCGTCAGCGTAACAGTGGAAGTTGAGGTGGTATTTGCGAATGATGTGACCAAGGGGGAGAATGTAGCAGATGAAGAGCAGGGGGCCGAGGACTGAGCCTTGGGGGACCCCCTGTGTGACTGGGGAGGGGGGGGAGGTGTGGCCGGAGAGGGAGATGAATTGGTATCTGTCAGTGAGGTAGGAGGAGAACCAGTCAAGTGCTGTGCCCTCAACACCCAGTTGGTGCAGCCTTTGGAGGAGGATGGAGTGACACACTGTGTCAAAGGCTGCACTGAGATCAAGTAGGATCAGGATGTTGAGGGCACCGGAGTCAGCGGAGATGAGGAGGTCATTGATGACCTTTACCAGTGCAGTTTCGGTGCTGTGAGCGGGACGGAAGCCAGACTGAAGGGGTTCATATAGGGTGTTGGACTGGAGATGGGAGTGGAGTTGGGAGGCAGCAATACGTTCCAGTGTTTTTGAGAAAAAAGGAAGATTGGATATGGGGCGGTAGTTGGAGAGGCTGGATGGGTCAAGAGTGGGTTTTTTGAGGACAGGGGTGACAGCGGCGAGTTTGTAGGGGGAGGGGACGTGGCCTAGGGATGTATGTATGTATGTGTGTGTCAGAGAGAGGGGCAGAGAGTGTGCATGTGTGTGTAAAGTATGTGAGTGAGCAGTGTGTGGACAGTATGTTTGTACGTTTAAGAGTGTGTTTATGCTTGTTTTGTGTTTTTACTTATGTATGTACAGTATGTCCAGTGTGCAAACCATACCATTGTCGAGGTACAAAATAAGCTCAGAGCGTTTTCCTGAGTCTCGCGACTGCCGCGGCTCAACCACTTCCTCGATGTTGATTGGTCGGTCGAAAAGAGTTACCTTGATGAGCGCGCTGCTCTCCAAAAGTTGAACTAGTTTCAACTTTAAAGTTTAGGCACTGGGAGCGCTCCGCCCAAAAACGCTGCCGCCGAGAGCACATAAACGCGAGGCGCGGCGCTGGGAAAAGGAGCGCGCCTGTCGCGTCTCTAGCATAGAAATTAATGACAGAAAGGAGCTGACAACTCATAAAACGTCCCCGGTCGACACGGGCCATAGGCTATAGGTATGAGTATTACAGAACCACACATAGTCCACACCACACAGGTGTCTATATGAATTGAAAATGGGGGACCCTGATGGAAACAAGACAAACGTCTTTTTCAGGTCTGCATCCCCTTAACAATTGTATGTATTGAGCCGTACTGTATTGTACCCATTCTGCAATCTGTTAAATAAAGTTTTCATTCATTCATTCATTCATTCATTCATTCATTCATTCATTCATTCATTCATTCATTCATTCATCATTCATTCATTCATTCATTCTAAATACACATGCTCAGATTAACCCCTCTGATCCAACACAAAAATTCACACACAACAGTCCTATTTACACATAAACACACGGATGAACCAATACCAAACAACAAGTCCACGACCAAACACATCGAGTCTAACATTATTATAGTAGGCAAATGCAACATTATCGCCACCCACCTGATGGTCAAGATCTGCCCAATTCTCAAAATCTGCATGATGTCACAGAAGTAGTCCCCGCAGCAGGCTGCTTCGCATTATTTGTAAAACCAAAATTGGTTAGAAGGCTTACTTCTTTGATATTTCGTTTAACTTTCGACATTATCCTGGATACCTGTATTTATTTATTTTAAACGGCGGGTGAAGTTTGATTTGTGCCTGCAGACTGCAGTGCAGCGCCGCCACGCTCCGAATGGTAAACGCAAGAATAGCATGCATGTTGCATGCATATTACGAGTAGTTTATGCTATTGTCTATTACGGTGAATTAGTGCGCAAATCATTAATCATATATCAAAATAGCCTAATTTTATTATTATACACGATGATGACGATACAGAAAATTACAAAAACATTAGAAATGCATGGCAAAAATAGTATTTATTGTCAGTATTTTAGAGACCCCCCAAAAATTCACAAATCATGTTTTCAGGGGAGCTGATGTCTGATCTAGGGGAGCCATGGCTCAATTCAAGGCTCAATTCATCATATGACACACACAACATACAGATAGACAATACTGCTACATCTATACATTTATGACATACCAGATTTGCAAATACAGTACTGTTTGTGATACAAAAAGTGTCCAGAAAAAGAGTGTATATACATTTGACATAGAAACTGTACATTGGAGGAGGTTGGGTAGGTGGGGTGGGGTTGGGTGGGTGGGTGGGGCTGTACATTGGAGGTGTGGGGGGTTGGGTTGGGTAGGGGGGGGACACACTGTACACTATACAGGAGAACTGCCTCTCCCTGAACGTCAGCAAAACAAAAGAGATGATTGTGGACTTCAGGAGGTCGGGGGTCAAGGACTACAGCCCCCTCAGCATCGACGGGGCACCGGTTGAGAGAGTGAACAGTTTCAAGTACCTCGGAGCCCACATATCCGAGGACTTGACATGGACCACACACATTGACAGTGTTGTGAAGAAGGCACGACAACGCCTCTACTTCCTCAGGCGCCTAAGGAAGTTCCAAGTCAGTCAGAAGATCCTTAGGAACTTCTACTCATGTACAATAGAGAGCATCCTGACCGGCAACATCACCTCCTGGTTTGGGAATAGCACTGCACAAGACCGTAGCAGACTACAAAGAGTGACACGTTCAGCCGAACGCACAATGGAGGGGGGCTTCCCACCCTCCAGAACATTTACAACAGGCGGTGCAAGGGGAAGGCTAAGAGAATTATTAAGGACTCGAGCCACCCGAACAACTGCCTCTTTGAACTGCTGCGGTCAAGCAAGCGATACCGGAGTCTTAAGGCGAGCACAGAAAGACTCAGAAGAAGCTTCTATCCCCAGGCCATCAGGCTGCTAAACGAACAATAAACACTATGCAACAACCATCAAATGCACACAGCACACACACCCACACGCACACACTCACTCAAACAAACAACACACTGCAGCACCCACTCTCCACACTTTAGATCACACAAACACACTTTACACTTTATATTTATTGATAAAGGATTTGCACTACAACTCGTACACCTACTGTAAATTGTACCTAAATTGCACCTCATCCCATTTCTGCCTTGCACTATATAGTATTGTATATTAGTACACTGCACAGTATTGTATATTATATGGTAACTCAGTTACGTCTATTCTGCATCGAACATTGTACATATGTCTAAACTGAACACTGTGACCTCATTTTTTACTTCTAATTTTACTATGTTATTTTATTTCATACTTATCTTGTCTTGCACAGTCTCTGGAGCGTAACAGTAAGAAGCATTTTGTATAAAAGTATTCTGTACTTCTGTATGACAACTATTAAAGAAACTTGAAACTTGAACTTGAAACATTGGAATACTGACAAAGCCATACTTGGTCATTTACTGTACAACTGGGTTAGGACGTTTGTAGGTGCCAGTTTCGAATTGCAGTCTCCCGTAGGTGTTTTTTGAAAGTGGGTAGTGATTCACATTCCTTTACAGCTTTGGGTAGGGCGTTCCACATTGATGTGGCATAATTGCGAAAAGTGTTTAGTCCCTTGTTTGAGCCGAATCTGGGTTTAACATGATTTGTGGAGCTCCCTCTGGTGTTGTGATCGTGGTATTCACTGACCTTTGGGAAGTATTTTGACCAGTGTTGGGACTAACGTGTTACAAAGTAACGCGTTACAGTAACGAAGTTACTTTTGGCGATAACTAGTACTCTAACGCATTACTTTTGAAATTCAGTAACGCTACTTACGTTACTGAATGGTTCGTCACTGCGTTATTCGCGTTATATACGGCGTAGATTGATAGTGAGCGGTAGTGATTATTATTATTATTATTATTATTATTATTAATATTATTATTATTATTATTATTATTATTATCCTCATATCCTGTCTGGCTGCGGGGAAACGCTATGCTGGGGGCGTGTTTTGTTTACTATTCCTGATCCTGACTGATAATGGCAGCGCCCAGCGCCTACTCGCGTATTTCTCTTTTGTCGAGCGAAAAGAAAATAACGTTTTAGTTATGTCATTTGTGTTTTGGCTCAAAGATACTGGAGTCTAACGTTAACTACCAGGACTCATCCAAATCCACTCGCCACCCGCGTAGAATGATACCAGGCGACACACAGCAAATGGGACGGAAAACTTTTTCAAACTACTTGGAGAGAGAATATACAGTACAACATGGAAATGAGATAAAGAAAATGTTTACCCTCTTGCGCCGCCCCTGTGCCTCAAATAGATCCGCTATCAACTCTATCTTTAATCTTTCAAAATGTTCAGTTGCTATCGCTATTAGCTCTATCTTTAATTTTTCAAAATGTACAGTTGCTATTGCATGCACTCATCTGTGTTTCACCACACACATGAGTGCATGCTTACCAACTGTCCGTCTGCAACACTACTATCACCGACATCTAAGAAGGGAGATCCCCCCTTGAACGGCCCTTCTAAGGTTTCTCTCCTCCACATTGCCTGTGGAGCTTTTTTTCCCTATTGTTAGGTTTTAGTGAGTTTTTCCTTACCTTCGCGTGGGGTATGTCTGGGAGTGCTTGCATTCTTTCATTTATTTGCATTCATCTAGTGTTCTTGTTCTGTTCTTGACTTATTGTTATGTTGTCTTCTTGACTTGTTTAAAGAAGACCTGTACGGCCCATGGGGACATTAACGTGTGTTGTCGGGCCCTATAAATAAATTTGATTTGATTTGATTTGATTTGTTTAAGGGGCTGCTGGACTAACGTTACATCTCGACACTGGTGAGTGCAGTGATGTGAATGTAAATGAATGGAAACTCAAGTTGATCAACGCATTTTGACTACAAATCTGCCAGGGAATCTCATCGATACTAATCAAACAATATAAATATAGTCCTTTCATGCACAATTGATATCCTAACTATTCTAACGTTGCAATGCACGATTGATATCTTAAACAACGTTGCAAGACGGTTATAATGAAACGCTCCGGCGACAGATATCAAGGCTGTTCCTCAAGCACTTATTTTCAACCTAGAACCTAAACGTGCATGCGCGCAACCTAAACGTGCATGCGCGCAACCTAAACGTGCCTGCCCTCAACCTCCCCGAGCAATTAGGCACGGTGCATTTCTTATTACGTCGGGACATTTGTGTTTGTCTCAGATTTGTGTTTGTATCTATTCTAGACCACATTGCTTAGCAGAGTTCAGTGATGTGAATGGAAACTGTCAAGTTGATCAACCGATTTTGAGTATCTGTATCTGCATGGGAGCAATTTTTTTCTTCTTCAAGTAACTAAATAGTTACTTTTCACAGTAACGCATTACTTTTGGGTGTAAGTAACTAGTAACGTAACAGAGTTACTTTTGAAATGAGTAACTAGTAAAGTAACTGAGTTACTATTTTTCAGTAACTAGCACAACACTGATTTTGACATGTACATGGGTACCTTGGTCGTGTAGTGTATCTTGTAGACCAGGCCCATTGCAAGTTGCTGTACTCTGTCGTCTAATCTAAGCCATCCTAGGTTGTCAATGTGGGCAGGGGTGAGGTGGGTTCTAGGAGTCAGGTCAAGCAGTAGTCTGACTAGTTTGTTTTGAGATGTTTGTAATTTGGTTTTTAGTGCCTTTGAGGTGCTTTGGTACCATGAGGTGCAAGCATAGTCGTAGTACCCTTGAATGAGTGCTCCTGCCAGAGTCTTCAGGGTATTCTTGTTTACCAGAGAGGAGATCCGGTACAAGAATCGAGTTTGTTGGTTGACTTTTTTTATTACATTGGATGCCATTTTGTCACAGGAAAGATTAGCCTCTAGGATGGAACCCAGGTAGGTAATTTCATCTTTCCTTGTGACAATATTGTCACCCACTGTAACTGAGAAGCAAGAAGCGGTCTTGCTGAGTTTGTTATTTGAACCGAAGAGAATGGACTCTGTTTTGCCCATGTGTAATGATAGTTTGTTGTCGGCGAACCATATGCAGATTTTGCCTAGTTCCGAGCTGAGGGTTCTTTCAACCTGTAACTTGTTCTTGTCAGAGACCAGCAGAGCTGAGTCGTCCGCAAACAGGAACAAGTTGCAGTCACAAGCTGACGACATGTCATTTGCATAAATTAGGAACAGTAGCAGTAATAAGTATGCTTCCTTGTGGAACACCACAGTTCACTGTGAGGGGGGGGGGGGGGAATAGGGTACCGTTTACCTCCACCATCTGTTCTCTCCCCTCCAGGTAGGATTGTATCCAGCTCACTGATAGACTATCAAAACCAATTGCTTTTAGCTTGTCAATCAGAATGGTGTGATTGACAGTGTCGAAGGCCTTTTGTAGCCCTCGCTGCTCTTTCTGAAACAGCTGTTTATCTGCTGTACCTTTGAGATAACGAAAAACATGTTTTGCTGTAATCCAATGCTCGTCTGTGGGGTCAGAAAAATGCTGTGACAATTTACTCACTACAAAACATAGGTCAGGGCGAGTACATGTTGTCAAATAAATGAGGCTACCCACAGCTTCTTTGTACATTTTTACATCTGTCAGTTTGTGAGCATCCTCCTGGTAGTCTAATTTTTGATCACATGGTGTTTCCCTTGATCTACATTCTTGCATGTCAAAACGTTTCAGGATCTTTTCCACATATCTCTTCTGGGATATTTTTACACAATTGGCAGACTGTTCAAAGTCCATGCCTAGAAAATGCTTTTAAGGGGAACTATCTTATAAATGGCCTTTTTCAGTGTTTAGCATTGTTGCATAGCTATGTGGACTTATATTAATATGATCTATGTCTCTAATTCTCATATTGGCGCATTCTTCCAATTCTCCTCTCACAATATTCACCCTCACTGAACTGAGTCATCTGAAAATGTGCTGATCTGTGATGTCATATGTCTCAACTGCATAATAATGTGGCTGTGTAGCACCAGGCCCCACCATGGTTTAGGTGCCCAGGCTCAAAACGGCTTAAGATCTTGAGGTAGAAAAATGCTGTTTTTGAGTACTTCATTAGAAATACAAAACAATGAATAAAAATAAAAAAAATTACAGAGGTGTTCCATAGACTCACAGGAATTGTGTAAAAGTGCCCAAATAGTGAAAGAAATTGTAAAATAATTCCCCTTTAACCTTCCAAGGTCTTTCATTTTGAATCTGGTGGAGAGCATACTGTAATGTTCTGGGGTTTCTTTGTGTCCCTGTTACCTGGGGGTGTGTTTCCCCCCGGGAGAGATAGGAGGTGGCACCGGAAGTTACGTTGTGTTGGTGGAATATACGTGAATGGAGGTAGCTGTGTGTACCTGACGAGTGCTTTATGTAATCAATGTACTGGAATTAAACAACCCCCGAAGGAACATAAACCTCTCCTCATTCTTCCTAACAATAAGGGTATGACAGAATGCTACATTTGGTGTCTGAAGTGGGATTAGTGAACTCGGATTGACGCGCACTGTGTACCCTGGGGAGCTCCGCTGTTACTGGCTAGCTACGTCACCTTAGCTTAGCAATGACGGCAAAAGAAGAGCCACGCCGCGAGATTAAACAAGAGAGGGAGGATGAAGGTCTGTCAAGTGGACTTCCAGACTTGGAAAGATGGCAGGTCGTTGCCGAAGTCGGGGTTGGCAATCTCGGAGGACAGGAGAGTGACGGCCATGCGACGGCGGCGCCGGTACTCCACCCGGCTGCGTCCGGTAGGAATGACATGCAGAGCGTGGCACAATGTGGAGGTGCACACGGCGGTTGGAGAGCAGACCAGGCGCTGAAATATTCTGGTAAAGGCAGTTTGGAGGCGTTTTTATGCAATTTGAGCTGGCAGCCGAACTGAATGGCTGGCCTGTGGACAATAAAAAAAAAGGCTGCCCGTCTCGTTTTGTCCCTCACGGATGATGCCCTGGCATGCTTGAGTGCACTGGGGCCGGAAGAGCTGAGAGACTATGGAGCTGTGGTGGGGGTGCTACAGAGGCGTTTCGGTCGATGTGACAATAAAAGCATCGTGGTCACAGAGCTATGCAACCGGCACAGACGGCCCGGTGAGTCCCTTCGTGCACTGGCAACTGACATTGAGACACTCACGAGACAAGCATACGGCCACATGCCCCCCGCGGTGTTGAGTGAGTACGCCAGAGATCAGTTTGTCCGCGCCATCGAGCCGTGAGACCTGTGTGAGCGGGTTCAGCTGAGGCACCCGAGCACGCTGCAGGGGGCCTTGGAGCTGGCGCTGGAGAGAGAAGACCTGCGGGGCGAGACCACACAGGAGGGCGTGAGGGAGGCCCCTCCCACAGTGAGGGTTGTGAGGGAGAGCGGCCCAAGGGAGCCGGAGTGGGTGGGCGCAATGATGGAGCGGATGACAGAGCTGGTGCGTGCCGTGACATTGCAACCACAAGGAGGTACGGCTCATTCACCGGGGCCCATGCGCTGCTGGGGATGTGGCCAACCCGGGCATCTCCGCAGGGACTGCCGCAATCGCCAGGAGAGGCAGGGAAACAGCAGGGGGTCCGTGTAGATGGGGCGGAGCGGATCCCTGGCGCCATGTCCCATGCTGCTCTGCCTCTAGCGGAGGGAGCCAATCAGCACAGAAGCAGACGTTGACACTGAATCAGTCATGGTAGTGGGCTGGACGCATGCAGGCAATTTTAGCTATGTCCCCGTCACCCTGGCTGGGGGCGCCGTGTTCGGCCCTGGTGGACACGGGTTCGACTGCGACGTTGATGAGGCCCGACGTGGTCCCGGTGGGGACACAGCTGGAGCAGACATCGGTGCAGCTGAGGACAGTGACGGGTGAGCTAGCCCCCATGTTGGGGAAGGGAAAGGTGGTCATAACAGTGGGGGGCCTGTCGGTGGAGTTCCGGGTGTGGGTGGCAGAGGTGCAGGACCCCTGCATATTGGGGCTAGACTTCTTGAAGTTTGCCCAATGCCTGCTGGACCTGGGGGAGAACACATTGAGTTTCCCTGGGGGCCCCACTGTTGAGATGATATTCCCCCCACTTCCCCCGAGGTCAGCGCCACTGGCAGTGAGGGCAGCAGAGACACAGTTTCATTCTGCAAGCACCCTGGACAGTCACGGTAGCTCCCGCTCCCGGAACACCCGCCTGAGATATTCCCCTGCCCACTCGACGGCTGAACACTCACCCCCCATGCCCCTTGCCCCTGACAGGCAACTCCCCTCACCTGCTGGCAGTACGCCCCTGTCCCCATCAGCAGCCCCATTTACACCCGGCGCCCCCCTCCCCCTGGCGCAGCCTAACATGGAGGAAGAGGCTGACAGGCTAGCGGTTGTGAGGGCATATGGGAATGCAACGGTGGCCACTTGGAGCCGGAACAGCGAGAGGAGCTGTGGCAGTTGCTAAATGAGTTCAAGGAAATGTTTGCACTGACAGATGCTGAAATTGGCTGCACTCACTTGGTGCATCACCAAATAGACACCGGGGACGCCCGGCCTATCAGATCACCAGCCCGCTGCCTTCCCATGGCGTACAGAGAAGCTGCAGAGTGCGCCATTGATGAGATGCAGCGGGCGGGCATCATAGAGCCCTCTGCCAGTCCCTGGGCTTCGGGAGTGGTGATGGTAAAGAAGAAGAACACTTCCAAAATGAGATTCTGCGTCGACTACAGACCACTGAACAAGGTGACAAAGAAAGACTCTTACCCGATGCCCCATGTTGATGAGGCGCTGGACACAGTGGCTGGTTCGTCCTGGTTCTCCTCACTAGACTTACGTGCTGGCTACTGGCAGGTGCCCCTCGACCCAGAGTCTAAACCTAAGACAGCCTTCTGCACACCGAGGGGGCTGTGGCAATTCCGTGTCCTCAGCTTCGGGCTGTGTAACGCCCCAGCCACGTTTGAAAGGCTAATGGAGAGCGTGTTGGCTGGCATTCCTCCAGAGGAGTGCGTTGTGTACCTGGACGACATACTGGCCCACGGCAGCTCCTTCCAGGCGGGCCTCCAGATGCTGAGACGGGTCCTGGGGAGGATAGCCGAGGCAGGACTGAAACTTCACCCCGACAAGTGCCACTTCATGAGGAGAGAAGTGGAGTTCTTGGGACACAAACTGATGGGAGAGGGCATCAGCACGCAGGAGGGGAAGATAAGGGCGGTCAAAGAGTGGCCCACCCCCGCAGACAAAGAGCAGCTCGAGAGCTTCGTGGGGCTCGCCTCATACTACAGGAGGTTTGTGAGGGGGTTCTCCTGCATCGCTGAGCCCCTATTTCGACTGAAGGAGAAAGGCGCTGACTTCACCTGGACGCCTGACCTCCTAAAAAAAGGACTAACAGAAGCACCTGTGCTTCGACCCCCAGACCCCTCCCTGCCGTTTGTCCTGGACACGGATGCCAGCAACGTGGGTATGGGGGCCGTGCTGTCTCAGGTGGGGCCAGAAGGAGAAAGAGCGGTGGCTTACTTCAGCCACACATTCAACAAAGCGGAGCGGAACTACTGCGTCACCCGCCGGGAGCTTCTGGCTGTCGTTGAGGCAGTTAAACACTTCAGGCTGTGGCCTGCCGTTTACAATCAGAACTGACCACTCCGCTCTCCAGTGGCTGACGTCCTTTCGAGAGCCAGAGGGGCAAGTGTGCCGCTGGCTGGAGAGGCTGGCAGACTTCAACTTCACCGTTGAGCACAGGGCCGGCGCCCGCCACACCAACACTGACGCCCTGTCCCGACGGCCCTGTGCTCCGGAGGGGTGTCGATACTGTGAGAAGAGGGAGGCAAGAGAGAGAGAGCTCCGGGAGGAGGTAACAATATACCCCGAGCACGAGGGCGACGGGCCGGTCTGCAGGGAGCTGCAGGTGATCGGAGAAGCGGAGTGGCGAATGCAGCAAGAGCAGGACCCTGATTTAAAACCTGTTTTGCAATGGGTAGAGTCAGGTCAGAAGCCACCTTGGGGTGAGGTGGCAGGGGGCACCACTGCTAAAAAGGGACTGTGGGCAGACTTTGCGGCTCTGCAGGTGTGCGGTGGGGTTCTACAGAGAGCGTGGAGGGAGCCGGCTACGGGAGAGAACAGGTGGCGGGTGGTAGTCCCCAAAGCAATGAGAGAGACTGTGTTAAAAAGTTCCCATGGCACCGTGGGGGCGTAGCACTTTGGCATCACAAAGACTCTCCGCCGCCTCCATCAGGGGTTCTACTGGGGACGGATAAAAAGGGACGTAGAGGATTTCTGTCGCCGCTGCGACCTCTGCGCAGCATACAAGGGCCCACCTGATCAGTCCCACGCACTGCTCCAACAGCTGGGGGTGGGAGCCCCCATGGAGAGAGTGGCGGTGGATGTTATGGGGCCGTTTCCGCGCACGGACAAAGGCGATCGCTACGTGCTGGTCGCCAAGGACTATTTCACAAAATGGCCGGAGGCATATGCGTTGCCGGATCAGGAGGCCAAGACTGTGGTTGACGCGCTGGTGGAGGGCATGTTCAGTCGGTTCGGCGCAGCGGAAACCCTCCACAGCGATCAAGGGAGGAATTTCGAGTCACATGTCTTTGCCACCATGTGCGAGCAGCTAGGCACAAAGAAGACCCGAACCACTGCTCTGCACCCACAAAGTGACGGGTTAGTGGAGAGGTTCAATAGGACTCTGGGCAAGCAGCTAGCCATTCTCACAGCAGAGCACCAGCGAGACTGGGACACGCACCTTCCCCTTGTTCTCATGGCATACCGATCCGCTGTCCAAGAGTCCACCTCCTGCATGCCAGCACTGCTCATGCTGGGCCGGAAGCTCCGGACGCCGATGGAGGTGGCGTTTGGCAAGCCCCCTAACACTCCCCCCGTTCCCCCGGGGAGGGAGTATGCCAGGAGACTCCAAGATCGAATGGAGTCCGCCCACAACTTTGCCCGGGGTCAGCTGGAAAAGGCGGGCATGAGACAAAAAAGGAACTATGATGTGCGGGCTAAGGGGAGGCATTTCCAGGCCGGGGAACTGGTCTGGGTGTATAGCCCTCGGAGGAAGAGGGGGCGGTGCCCTAAACTGGACTGTCACTGGCAGGGGCCATGTAGGGTGCTAGAGAGGGTGGGTGAGGTGGTATACAGGGTACAATTGCCGCTCAGGGGGAGGAAAGTTGCTCTTCACAGAGACAGACTGGCCCCGTACAGAGGGGATTGCCTCCCACTTCAAGACCCAGCCCTCCCAGCGGCCTCACCTAGAGACAGTGTTCCGACCACCACTGGGGCCGAATGTACCCGCCGTTCGAGGGGAGTGCACCGTGGTCCACCAGCAGGCGGTTTCCCCTCTTCCCATACTGGGGCCCCTTCAGAATCACAGACTGTGTCCCCTGTGCACGACAGACATGGCACTCCCCGGATCCGCAGAGGCGGAAGCTGCCGCCAGGTTGTTTCAAGGACTTTGTGTAAAAGAGAAAAAAAAGAATAACAATGGGGAAAAAAGTGTTCTGCTTGAAATGGAAAATGTTATTGTGGATGTGCTATGTTGTTGATGTGTCTCTCGGGGCGAGAGCTCAGAAGGGGGGGGATAGTGTAATGTTCTGGGATTTCTTTGTGTCCCTGTTACCTGGGGGTGTGTTTCCCCCCGGGAGAGATAGGAGGTGGCACCGGAAGTTACGTTGTGTTGGTGGAATATACGTGAATGGAGGTAGCTGTGTGTACCTGACGAGTGCTGTATGTAATCGATGTACTGGAATTAAACAACCCCTGAAGGAACATAAACCTCTCCTCATTCTTCCTAACAATAAGGGTATGACAGAACGCTACAATACCTTTCACCTGTTCTAGGTTTCTAGTGTTGTCTGCTGTGATGATCAAATCATCCACCCAAATGACGATGAACACTTTTCCTGACTCTTTTGACTCTCTTGAGTAAACACAGGGGTCTACTGGGTTCTGTAGGATGTGATCTTCAATGAGACATGTATGAAGCATCTCGTTCCAATTTCGCCCAGACTGTTTCAGGCCGTAAATGGATTTTTCTAGCTTACACACTAGCTTCTCTCCTTTCTTTTCGTAACTTTCAGGTTGTTCCATATATATCGCCCTATCTATGGGTGCGTGCAGATAGGCTGTCTTCACATCCATCTGACGTAAAAATCAAATTGTCCTCAGCTGCTTTCTGCATCACTACCCTTACACTCGTCTGATTGGCTGTGGGGGAGAATGTTTCACTGTAGTCTATCCCCTCCCTCTGACTGTAACCTTTAGCTACAAATCTCACTTTGTACTTGTCGTGGCCTTCAATACCCTCCTTGATTGAGTACACCCATTTCCTTCCCACTGTCTGTCTGCCCTCTGGTAACTTGGTTAGAGTAAAGGTATGGTTGTCATCTAGGGAGCTCATCTCCTCATCCATTGCTCTCTCCAATTTACTTGATTCAGGGGACACTATGGCTTCTTTAAAGGTCTGAGGTACCCCACTGACTACCCTGTAGCAGTAATCAATGGTGGTAAGTGTACTGTCATCCTCGTCACTTCCTCTCCGGGCATAGTCTGTCAGATACTTTGGGGGTTTGTGTTCCCTTGAGGGATACCTCCCACTGCTTGGGGCACGTGACGTCACCCTCGGGTGCTCCTCGTCATCGCCCTCTGGGGGTTGCTGACTGTCTGTCTGCACGACCGTGCTAAGTACGCTGGGCTGAGGTGTCTCTGTTTCTTCACACCTTACTCTGGAGTCCAGCTCTGACTCCCTGTCTGTGTCTCGCTCTCACATGTTGTCTTTGTGACAAACTTGACTAGCCTGTGTTTTTGCACTCCCCCTTTACCGGGATAATAAACTAGGAAAGCGGGGATTCCTTTGTCGTGCCCTACAAAGAGCCCTTTTTCACATCTGGACTCGAGCTTTCCTCTGTCCTGCAGGTAAGCATAACACACTGATCAAAATGTTTGCATTCTAGCTAGATTACACTTCTTTCCTGTCAGTGCTGTATACAGGGTGGTGCCCGTGTGCTTATTAAAGCACCTGTTTCTGGTGTAAGCGGCTTCTTGCACCGCATAATGCCATAGACTCTAAGTTACTGTCCACTAGCTTACACCTAGCCATTTCGAAAAGAGTGCGCCATTCCCTCTCTGCCACTCCGTTCTGGTGTGGGGAATATGGACATGACGTCTCGTGTCTTATCTTGTTTTTCCTCAACAGTGATTGGAACTCTCTGTTTGTGAACTCGGTTCCGTTGTCAGACCTCAAGCATCTTACGTTACCATAAGGGGCTATGTCTGCCAGTAATTTCTCTGTGGCCTGGAGTGTGTCACTCTTTGCTTTGAGAAAGTAAACAAACACTGCCCCTGTGCACACATCTGTAAAAGACTGTACATATCTAAAGCCTCCTATGGACTCGTTTCTTACTGGACCGGCAAAATCTGTGTTAACTAGCGCAAGTGGTACCTTTACTTTTTCTGTGGGATTTCTGTTTCTCGATTGAGTATACTTCCCCTTTATGCACAATACACATTCTTTGTCAGGTCTACGCTTTTCACCTTCAATGTGCATGCCATCTGTCACTGCTTGCAGTTTCAGTAAATCCTCGTAATTACAATGACCCATAATCTCATGCCATGTCTGAATATTGTGACTGACAGTCACGTTACACATATCATTATCATCATTACACTTGTCGTTGTCATTGCACTCTGTTTGCAGATAATACATTCTCTGGTACACTTCTATGTTAAATCGTGTACCGTTGGGCTCTACAAGAAATGTTTACCTTCAATGAAGAACACTCTGGCACCGTTCGCAGTAGCAGCTATTACAGAGAATAGTCCTTGTGGGAACATTGTTACGTAGAAAGCGTTTTGTGGTATATTCTGCATTGAAAAACTTGTCTTCTCCTAAGAAATCTTCAGCTACTGGTCTTGAAAACTTGGTTGGTAAGGAAAAGGTACAGGAAGTAAAGTTATATTGTAATCTGGGTAACATAGAGGTTAAATAAGAAAACCACCTATAATGTTTAATACATTTCTTCTAGAAATCACTTTAGTGGTTAAGATCAGAGGCTCTGGGTTCAAACGGTGTCTCACCTCCCCCCGGAGGGGTAGAGGTGAAGAATCACAAAATGAAACCACCCTTAATTTGCACATAGTTCTGAAAAGGGTGATTTAATTACTCCCACTTCCCTTGCTCCCTGCAACTGTAAATACTCTGGATCATACTTTTAGGCCTTGTGACAAGGTAATTTAGCATTTGAATAGTTAATCTGTTCTCCCAGGCTTCTACTAAAGGCTAAAAATAGCATCTGAAAAGATAGTGTTGTTTACTATAGCCAGACCCCAACAATAGGTTTGGAGATTAGCTCACAGCCACTCTGGAGGGTCTAACTTCACAGGAAACCCCTTTGTTTACTCAACAGGTAACTAGAAAATAATGCATAATTTAATATAAAATATAGACTAGATTTGTTTAAATTATTGCATTGATCCGTTTAAGACTAAATAAAGGTAATTAAAAACCATGGCTAAGTGATTAAATCCCATATAGAGTAAAGTTAAAAATCTGCAGTAGAAAGGTGTCATGTTGAGAACAGGATGCCGGCTTATGGAGCGTCTGTTTGCAGGAAAACAGAAGGGAAAAACAGAATTTGGCTTAAAAGTTGTGTAAAATACAACCAAACAATAATGATAATTTAGGACAATAAATAACAATTTTACCCCGTCGTTTTAAGACTATGTAGGAAGCGGTTGGCCATTTGAAAGTTGAGTTAGACAGTAAAATATGGTATAGATTAAAGATAAAACTTTCTAAATTAGGTTTAAAAATACTTAGAAGATAATAAATAGTTTAAGAAACCAAATAGACTAAAATAGATAATCATTTGAAGATCCTATAATCAAAAATAGGTTAACTTAGGTATTTAAAGCACTATGGAATTCGGTAAAAGAACTGAGTTAATTAAAGTTAAGAAATAATCCTTGGTTTTTAAGTTATATACGTTTAGACGCTAACTAAAATAACACTGTAAATCTATCTAAAACAGAGAGGAACTGCCTCTAGATTCAAAATCATTCCATATAGGGCGTTGTATAACTTCTAAAATGGTGGCTTGGCTCAAAGATGGCCGACGTCTAGAAAACAGCCAATCGGAAGAGAAGTGAACACCCCCTAGCGATCGTCACTCGACGATGCGCGCAGGGGCGGGACTTAGGGCTTTTAAGGAGAAAACTCGAGAAGCCACAAGACTGAACACAGCAGAACTCCACCTCCCAGACGACTGCACGAGAAAAGAGACGAGAGGGTTGCCAAGGCGACCACTGATCAACAAAGAAAACGAAACCTATTAGCTAGAAAGTAATTAGAGAATCTGTTCAATTGAGTTGTGTTTAAAGGAATGAATAAACACAGCTGCTTTTTAAGTCAACATCTCGTCCGACTTTGATTCATCCAACCTACTATTTGAGTGAATATAGAAGGGTTATAACCATAGGCAGAGTTTGAACTTGACGCCCGGGGGTGCGACTGTTTGGCGAACGTTACCCGCGAGCATGACCTTTATTTTATTATTTTAGCGTTTTTACAATGCCCTAACCCCTAATTTTTTATTTTATTTAGGTAGTACAGCAGCACACACACACACTCACACACACAGCACTACGGGGGATCATTTTTAACTGACTTACTCTTAATCATTGACAAAGTGACAAAGATAAAGAAGGAAATACTAAAATAAAAAGACCACAACAAGTATATTGCTGCTCCACTAGACCACTTTACTGTACCAAACAGTAAACATAATAACAGCATTATTAGACATGCCAATCCAACGAAAGATGTGCTGGTCGCGCTGGAGAAAAGAAAAGAAAAAGATGTTGCGTTTGTCTTTTATGTGTTATTTGTTATTCTAAGATGCTAATTCATCTGTATCTGGATAACCAATGAACGGATTCTGTCGGGGCAGGTAGCGTTATTTCGGGGAAATTGATATCTATAGTCTGGTATATTTTTCGTCCATGAAAAATGGAGGCTCTAATTATTATCATTCATAGAGACTCTCGAGCAATAATAATTATTACAGCCTCCATTTTTCGTGGACGAAAAATATACCAGACTATAGATATCAATTGTCCCGAAATAACGCTACCTGCCTCGACAAAATCCGTGCATTGGTTATCCAGATACATTAATTATCATCTCAGAATAAGTGGCTTTGTACAAGCGTTACAATGTATAGCGCGGGGCATTCTGCTGCTGCTGCTGCGAATGGTGGTGCTTGGCCGCGCGTTAACCCTTTCACTGCCACACTACAGAAGGTTCGCCTTATAATGTGACATGATTACTACTATAAAATGAATGTATTGTAAAACAAAACATAATAGAATTCAGATTTGTTTCTCACAATTATTATAATTTTATTAAAATAAAAAGAATCTTGATTTTTTTTTTTTTTTTTTTTTTTTTAAGCAATTTCACCCCCGGACACCAGGGGGTGCAATGCACCCCCTGCACCCCCATAAACTCCGCCCATGGTTATAACGCAGAGGAAGAAGACCACTATACCAGCATAAGAATTAGCACTACAAAGCTTTAGGCTTGTAACGACACGTTCTTTAACGTCACTGTACACCGGCGCCCCTCACTGTCTGTGAGGCATACCTGTGCGTCTCCTCTCTCTTGTGCCAACCCGTAGGTGCGCTTCCCGTCTGCCAGCTCCATGCTGTGTCTCTCCAGGTGGAAAGTGTTGTCAAAGTTCTTGAACCGACTCCTGTCGTTGATGACGTGGGACGACGCACCTGTGTCCACGATCAGTCCCTTCCTTTGGGCCTGCTGCAGCTGCGTTGGCCTGGTGACGTACGCTGTCTGCGCCCTGGGGATGAAGCCCTCTTGTCCCGCTACCCTCCGGGCGGCGCCTCGATTCGTCTCACGTCTCTCAGGGCTCGTGCATGCAGCATAACATGCACTCTTCCCATTAAACATGCGCCTTTCCATTAAATGAGGGCCATTTGCTCCATCCCTTGGTCGCCACGAGTTCTAAGACGGGGATCTCCCCCTCGCCTCTGTTGGGCTCAGCAGGCTCCGTCTCCCCCGGTGCCGCCTCCCCGGGGCTCTGTGCGCTACTCTCCGGGCGGGTCCGCTTGCGCTCCAGCTGCGGCGCCCCGCTTCCTCTTGACGCGCAGGATCGTCATGTTGGATTCCATGTTGCTCTTTGATGGTGGGTGTAGCTTTAGCTCCTGTTGGCCTAGCGTCTAACCACACGGTACTCCCGGTGCTAACCTAGCCTATACTTCAGCTAAACTTGCTACCCTTATTATTTCGCCCCTGCGTGATCTGGGCCCATAACCTGTTGACAGAATCTGGCTATGGGGCGACAATAATGTGGTCAAGAGGCATGGTTTCTATCTTTAGCCTTTGGCGTGGTTTATTATTCACATGGTAAAGCAGCAGCACATGAGTTTTCCTCTCCGTGAGAGGCAGGTGGGGAAAGAGGTAGAGGGGGAGGAGACATCTCCTTAAATACTTGCCACCTGGTGGCAGCATTAGTGGCTCCGGCTAGAGCGCCCTCTAGTGGAAACAGTTATATATACAGTTAGACAGTTACTTGCAATCCTACATTGAACCTCTAACTTTAACAAATACATACATTTCTCAAAATTGTCAGGAACCTACACACCAGCTGCTTTCTACACGGTACCTGCTGTCAGTGTGTGCTCTCGCTGGGATGGAGAGACTGCTGAATAGCCTACTGTAAGTTGTAATGTTGCAGTGCGGCACTTTATTTCACTGGCCTCTGCGCTACAACTGAAGATGCGCTCTATGGAATCAAAGGGAAGTGGTGGAGATGAGAGCGACTGTCAGAGTGAAGTTGTGGATTCTACAGAAGGATATTGATCTTGTCTCCTTCTTCCTAAGCATCCTTGTCACAAATGCCTTTGTGGAGAGTCTGCTCACTGTCATGACTGGTGTGTGAATGGACCAGAGAAATTGATGCAGCATGGATCTTGTGAAGAGTGAGACTCAAGTCAAAGCGAATTTTTCTCAGAGTTTTATAAAAACGTCCTCTTCGCAGCCCAGTCCAGCAATACATTTTGATTCCTCAAAAGGCCTATGCGCACCTCACTCTCCATGATGCCGAAACCTTTGTCATGGATTTACCAAATTAGGGTTTTAGGAGTGAAATCATTAAGGCAGAGTAACAACTATGAGGACATCATTTCTTATGTTCTGTTCTGCAGTGGTTATTTGCCCTACTAAGCCTACTGTGCTTTTAATTAATCAAAATGCTTATATTTTGATCAAACGCTTTATACATTATGTAAACCATATTATATATTGTTATGGTTTGTAATGCGACCCCAATTGCACGACACAGACAGGTAATCAGAGTTAGCCAAAACAAGGGCATGATTTATTATATACAAAAAAAGCAGCACTCAGCCTTTAAGGGGGTAAAAACATCAAAGTCCATGAACACAAAAAAAGGCGGCACTGTGCCTTTAACGGGCGAACAGGCTGGGAAAAAAGTAACAGGAATCTTCTTCGTCCCTACACCGAGTAGGGCTCTGCGGCTCTGCAGCACTGCCAAGGAATCTTCTTCCTCCCGATCAGATGCTGCCGACGGGCAACGCAGAACACAGGGGATCCGAGGGGAACGGGGTGAGAACACGGGCATCCTCCCGTGGAGTAATAGAGAGCGATGGCGAGCCTCACCCCAGGAATGAGGACCATGAAGAGGGAGTAGGGAAGTAGCCGGCATGACTTCTGGAGTGGGAACACTGGGATCCTCCCGTGGAGTAATAGAGAGCGAAAGCGGCGACAGGTGGTGATGGGTGGCACGTCGTCTCACGCCGGAGACGCGGCAGTAGAATGTGGTAACAAGAACGACCCGAACCGGAGTGGAGGGGAGTCTGCAATACTAGTACTCTCCCGAGCTGATTGCAAACTCCTCTCAGGTGCGTGAAGCAGAAAAACGGCACGCCCCCTCGTTGGGCTGCATGCAGAATTCCTCCAGCCCTCACATATATTGTATTATTACTTTACTATCCCGCAATATTGGCATGCTGTCCTGCATTTGGTCACTCTACAAGATGAAAATAGAGCAGCAAACCATTGCATATATTTAGGAAAGCATCCATTTCAAAGTAAAACATAGCCTGTTGAGAATACAATCTCTTTGCAAGTGCTTGAGGACAAATCCCTCAATTTAGTCAAATGGAAACAAACAACAAACAAACTAAACATTAAATAACTTTCTGTTGCCTTGTTGACGTGTGTGTTTTATATGGATATTACTGTATATATATACATTTTATGGCCTACATAAAAAAATTATTTAACGCCTTCCCCCCCTCTGTTTTTTTGGCAAATCCCACCCTGCCGAGTGCTGCGCACACACAACAAACGTTTTCCACAGACTCCCATCTCCATGAATGGGAACATGGCCGGTTATCCTATAGGCATTGTCCAACTAACACCTCTCCCGAAGGCCAACCGGCCATGTCCGCTTCCATTCATTGTGCTAAGCTAGGCTAACATGCAGCCAGATAGCTTTCTACTGAACGCAGAGAAAGAAGACTATAGAGAAGAGATGCCATGTTACACAACAATGGCAGAGGATTTATCAATATTTTGGATTTAAACACTGCAGCTTGACTGGAGAGGAGCTCAATCATTAAAGAGGACCAGTCCAGATCAGCAAAAGTATGTTTTTTTTATTTAAATTCTTTTTACAGCTGTAGGGGGGGGGGGGGATTAGCGCAGAACAACGTTGGTGTGTGTGTGTCTGTGTGTGTGTCTTTCCATTGGTTAACATTATTAGACGAACAAGAAAACTATGAAAATGTTCAGCCTGTTGTAATGACAAACATCATTCATTCATGGTTTTGTTTCAGGGACACCTGTAGTAAGGGTGAGGAGGGGAGAAACAGCCCAGTGCAGACTAGAGTGTGCGGTTGTCAATTTGTTCTATCGGCTTGTTATCATGCCTTTACAAGCTTCAACGTTTTATTCATCATCTAAATGTGGCAATACAGGGCTTAATATTCAACGTTAAATGAATTACTTTCTGTGTTAAGACTGTTAGTAAGCCAGTGTAAAGTAAAGTCAAGATCATAGGCGGAGTTTGAACTTGACGCCAGGGGGTGCGACTGCTTGGTGAACTATACCCGCGCGCACGCGCAGCTTGCGCGCGCGATTTTTTTGGACCTTTATTTTATTATTTTAGCGTTTTTACAATGCCCTAACCCCTAATTTTTTATTTTATTTAGGTAGTACAGCAGCACACACACACACTCACACACACAGCACTACGGGGGATCATTTTTAACTGACTTAGGCTCTAATTATTATTATTCATAGAGACTCTCGAGCAATAATAATTATTACAGCCTCCATTTTTCGTGGACGAAAAATATACCAGGCTATAGATATCAATTTTCCCGAAATAACGCTACCTGCCTCGACAAAATTCGTGCATTGGTTATCCAGATACATTAATTATCATCTCAGAATAAGTGGCTTTGTATCGCGCTGCTGCTGCTGCTGCTGGCCGCGCGTTGCCGTTAACCCTTTCACTGCCACACTACAGAAGGTTCGCCTTATAATGTGACATGATTACTACTATAAAATGAATGTATTGTAAAACAAAACATAATAGAATTCAGATTTGTTTCTCACAATTATTATAATTTTATTAAAATAAAAATAATCTTGATTAAAAAAAAAAAAAAAAAAAAGGCAATTTCACCCCCGGCCACCAGGGGGTGCAATGCACCCCCTGCACCCCCATAAACTCCGCCCATGGTCAAGATATTGAGCATACATTTGTAAAACGTACAACCCTAGTTTCACCTAGTGGTATGAGATGTATTCGTTGTATGGCTGGATGTACCGAACCGTGACGTCCGTACCGTGAAGTCGCGGGACGAATGCACGTACCGTTACACCCCTAAAGCTCACTCTTGCTAATTTATCTGAAATTGCCTACTCCACCTTTGAGTTGAAGGATATAGACCTTCATAATAGACACAGACCAGTGCGGACCTTCAATGGCGCGCAATTGTCATTTCATAATAGACAAAGACCAGCGCGGACCTTACATTTTAGAAGCTATGACATCAAGCTCTTCAGCCCTGTGTTCGACATCCCTGTCTCTGCTCTTGCGAGTTGCGCTGTTTCTATGTGCAGTGAAAACTCCACGAGCAACAGGTCCAATGTGTCTAACTGTCTAACATGCTTTGCATCCCCGCCATTCCGTTATGCCCACGTCGTGGTAAAAACCTTAACCAACGTTAGCTGCTAACGCTAACTAAGCTAACCATGGAAACACTCACAGTCCACGACATCAGTTTCAAGCCCGTGCCTGTCTCTTTCTCTCTCTCTCACAGGCTTTTCACACCGGCCGGGCTCCGTGCCGGAGCCGGTTCCCGAACGTTCACACCGAGAATAATTAGTTCGGAACATGACGGAGCACCGATTTTTCATGTTCCGAACCAATTATTCCCAGTGTAAACGTGCCGGCCGGTTCGAGATTACGTTCGGGAACCGGCTCCGGCACGGTGTGAAAGGCCTGTCAGTGTGTGTTGCAGACCAGATGAGGTCAGTTTGATAGTATTGTAGCGACCCTGGGATTTGGGTCGGTTGGTCAGCCGAGCTGTCACTCAACACTCCGCCATTCCGGCGCTGGCAGCGACGTTATTGGTTGCGCCAGCCGCGGGTTGACAGAGTCGAGAATGCACAGGCTGACCTGAGAAGGTATAAGAGGATGTGGCACCCAGCGTGCGCTATCTTGGGGCATGGGAATGTATAGGAACTAGGGGTGTAACAATACGTGTATTCGTCCCGCTAATTTACGGTACAGCCGTCACGGTGCGGTATGTGCAGCCATACGAAGAATACGCCTCACAGCGCAAACACACCAGTCGCACATGCAGGCATTCGCGGGTTCCGTGCAAGAACAGCGCGTGTGGCCGGGCACACCGAGTCCGACTTCAGAGCGGGCGAAAGTGCACGGAGGAAGGCACATTTACATTGGAACAGCTGCAGGGTCATTACAATTTTACAGTTTTCTTTCGTTTTCTTGTTCGCCCAATAATGTTAAAGGGGAGATGAAGCATAGCGATATAAACATAGTCATAGCATCAAATTAGTATTTAGATAAACCACCGAAAAAATCACGTTATAAAAATACGGCATTTCTAAGAAAAAACTATTTGTTATGTCCATTTATGTAGCATAAATCAACATGTGCGCCACCATTTTGTTGCTGACGTTAGCAGCGTTGCACGTGCCTCACAGGGAAGACTTTACTGTAACGCTTGCTGACATAGGCTATATGTATGAGTAACGTTGCAGAACCACACATAGTCCACAGTACACCACACAGGTCTGCATGCATGATGAAGACCCACATATTAAAATACACATGCTCAGATTAACCCCTCTGATCCAACACAAAAATTCACACACAACAGTCCTATTTACACATAAACACACGGATGAACCAATACCGAACAACAAGTCCACGACCAAACACATCGAGTCTAACATTATTATAGTAGGCAAATGCAACATTATCGCCACCCACGCCTGATGGTGAAGATCTGCCCAATTCTCAAAATCTGCATGTCACAGAAGTAGTCCCCACAGCAGGCTGCTTCGCCTTCTTTGTAAAACCAAAATTGGTTAGAAGGCTTACTTCTTTGATATTTCGTTTAACTTTCGACATTATCCTGAATACCTGTATTTATTTATTTTAAACGGCGGGTGAAGTTTGATTTGTGCCTGCAGGCTGCAGCGCCGCCACGCTCTGAATGGTAAACGCAAGAATAGCATCCATGTTGCCATCTATTACGAGTAGGGTATAACCCCATAGATTTATGCTATTGTCTACTACGGTGAATTAGTGCGCAAATCATTAATCATACATCAAAATAGCCTAATTTTATTATTAGACATGATGATGATGATACAGAAAATTACAGAAAAATGTGAAATGGATTGCAAAAATAGCATTTATTGTCAGTATTTTAGAGACCCCCAAAAATTCACAAATCATGTTTTCAGGGGGGCTGATGTCTCATATAGGGGAGCCATGGCTCCCCCAGCTCCCCCATGGTTCGCACCTCACAGAGATGGTTTCGCCCGGAGGCGGAGCCTTCCACCTCAGAGAATTGCACGCTGTAACAATATTATTAGGCTCCTCAAACATCGTTATTCATAAAAAGACATTTATGTAATATTTTACAGCATTGAGCAACCCCAACAGGGGGATGCTGCATATGTGCTCTGTCATCTTTGAGATGGCGAGACCTGCAGTTGGCACCTGAGATGGCGAGACCTGCAGTTGGCACCTGAGATGGCGAGACCTGCAGTTGGCACTGTGTGAGGCCACGACATTTGAGCAAATTAATAATATTGCATGTTCTGAAAGTCCAGATTAATAATTAGAATAAGTTCAACAGAAAGGTATAGATTAGGCTAACGTCTGTTGGTTGCTATATGAGTTCAGCCTCAACCGAACTCAGTCTAAAGGTCTATTCTGTCTCCGTTATCCCCTGCCCTGTTGCCGTCGGCAGATCGCTGCGGGAGTATGGTATTCCTCCTCTCCCAAAACACTTCTCTCTCCTAACTTTTATTCTCCAACGGTTATCTTTTTCTCCGTTCAATATGTGTTGAGTGGCTCGGCTGTATACAAAACTAACGGTATAACTTTGTCTCCGTTCCAATGCGCGCTGTAAGCAGCGGCGATACAAAGAGCATTAGGGCTGACCCCTATTAGTCGATTAGTCGACTAATCGGTCGAATGGAGCCGTAGTCGACTGGCCAACCTCTTAGTCGAATATAAAAAAAATAATAATATTTTTTGTATTTTATTTTTTTTCATTCTTTCCAAAAGAAAAGAGGCCTAGAAGCGTGGCTAACGCTAATGGCACGCATACCAGAGGCTAACTGCCTACGAAAACAGGCACAGAGGCACTGAAAGAGGATTTCACCCATCTAATGAACACACTAGACTAGACAAATATCAAGATGTATCCATCAGTGGACCAATTGCATGCTTTTGCAGAGGACAAGAAGCCTTCAGTCGACTCCCTCAGACATTAAGCACCCCCCACAGCCCAAATGGAATGATACATTTTTTTTAAAGATTAAATAAAAAAATAAGAAAATAATAAACGTGGACTTATTGGGTGATGGCCCGGTCCGTGCACCTCCGTTGAACCGGCCCCGGCCGTTGGTCTGGACCTCCAGAACACTGCAGAATAATAATACGTGTGTAACAAAACCATTCATTGTGAGTATACGTGGTTGGCCTGTAGGTGGGGAGTTTGACTGGGGCGGTACACCTGTCAAACGGTAACGCAGGTGTCCTAAGGCGAGCTCAGGGAGGACAAAAACCTCCCGTAGAGCAGAAGGGCAAACTGTAACAGGTGAACGTGATTTTAAAAACGCTGTATTAAAAGAGCCTATTATGGGATCCACGCGAGCTTTCTACCGTGGGTACATCTGGGCGTTCCGCAACTTTTACTCAATCACTTCTAGCCCCGGAAATGCTTAGAAAAGGAAAGCCGAGAGCGTGTAAAAAAACTCGCCGAAACGGTAACGTGTGCCACGGGCGCGCCGTGATTCCGATTCGCGTGAAAATATTCATGGGCATAGATGAGAGCGTGGGCCACCTTTTTGCAATCGATTATGTGTCTCGATTTTGCTCCCACGCGCTTCGGCTGGCTGTCACGATGGAGTGCTGTCACAGCGCAGCATAGAGGACATCGCACTTTTGCGCTGCCTATTATATTTGATGTGCTGTGTTTGGCCTATTAAATAGGCTAATTGTTTTTTCAGCCTGTTATTAGTATTAACTTCTTTAGTTCACGCCTCCCCGGTTTGCAACAACGCAACAGCCAATGTTCCGAGACATATTTATATATTTGTATAATTGTTGGGCTGTTTGAATCCACCATTTGGGGCTGGTGTATTCGGGTAGCCTAACAAATAAAGTGTAATATGTCTCGGAACATTGGCCCGCAGATGCACCACTGCAGACCGGGGAGATGTGAACTCAAGAAGCCAAAACGAAGTTTAGCCTGTTTTAGAAGGCTATAGTTGCCTTTTACCATCGTATAGCCTATATTTTGCGCACAGTGTTTAGCCTATTAAATAGGCCAATTGTTTTTTTATTCGTTTTAACTTTCAGCCTGTTAATAAATGTGTCGTTAATTCAGTATTTAACTTCTTGAATTCATATTTATTTAGGCTATGCTAATTAAAAACACAAATGTTATGGACATCTAATTTAATTATCTGTTTATTTATTAATGCTTCAATTCATTCAGAAACGTTGCAGCAAACAATCCATATGTGCATTTGTTTACATAATGATAACGTACATAAATAACATATTATTGAGGGAGGAAAAAAAGGAAACTGAATCCTATACTTCACCCTGTTAGTCAAGTTGAACTATCGCTCTGACTCAGACCAAAATTCTCCCCCGCTGCAGGCACAGCTGATCAAATAAAAAAAATAAAAAACATATTTTCCGGACTGATCATCTGAGCTCCTCTCCAGTTGAACTGCTACTGTGTTTAAATCCAAATAATCCTTTGCCATTGTTGTAACATGTCATCTGTTCTCTAGTATTCAGTCTCGTGAAGTTAAATTCTCTCTAGAAGTGAAACTGAAACTTCACAAGGATAAGTTGTTAAAGGGGCAGTAGGCAATTATTTTACTCAGTGGATGCCTGAACACAGAATGACACCAGTATCACTGACTAGTGACTACCACAGCAAGCCTATAGAAAATTATTCTATTTAATAATAATAATTATAATAATGATCATAAATATAATATATATTCGACACAGTCAACCACCAGATCCTCCTCGCGGCCCTCGCAGGAATGGGAGTGGCTGGCTCTGCGCTGACATGGCTGTCATCATACCTCAATGACCGCTCCTACCAAGTGTCATGGAGAGGGACCCTGTCGGCCACCTGCCCCCTGCGGACGGGTGTCCCCCAGGGCTCGGTTTTAGGACCCCTTCTCTTCTCCCTCTATGTAACAGAGTTAGAAATTATATTTGTTTGAATTTTATCTAAATTGAGAAACATCATACCGTATTTGTTTTGGGAGCCACCTGGTGACGTGTTGAGGTCATTGTATATCGCGCTGCATGTCCCTGTGGGGATGCCGTACCTACCCAGCAGTTTTGTACCCGTCTGTTGAGGTAGGTCCCCCATTGAAGTGTAGCTCTGCTATTTCACTATTTTCTCTGGTTAGAATTTGTCTAAACATTAAACTGTAATAACATAGTGCATAACGCTCATTGTATTACATAATGTAATGATAGCTGTGTTGGTTTGACAGCTGGTATTGGTTCTATGTGTGTGTTGCGTTTTGCAAACGTTAGAACTGGGGAAACGTGTCATGGCGCGAATACTTTCTTTGTTACAATAATCTTGAGAAGGAAGTCTAATGTACTATTTTATGTTGTACATGCAGGTCTACAAGATGTACAGTGACCAGGAAAAACACTACAGCTGTTTTATTTCATGTCTTTTATAGGTATGTGGCTTCATACATAGTGCAAACATGTTATTCAACGTTATATTTTTGTTCACGTATTTTGTTGCATTTCCTGCTATGTCCAGCAGGTCGTGCAAGTTTACCAATTTGGTTATGTACCTGCAAGAAGGCTATGGTACTGTGTCATGGTATATTGTATTGGAAAGTAGTGTGTTTGTTATTTTAATTGTTATGAGAATGTAAAATACATGTACTTTTATAAATATTGTGTCATTGAGACATTATAAAAAGAGCAGTTTTGTACCCGTCTGTTGAGGTCTACAAGATGTACAGTGACCAGGAAAAACACTACAGCTGTTTTATTTCATGTCTTTTATAGGCAATAAACAGTCGAAAGCAGTTCCGTCTCTTCAATCTCTGACCAGATGAGAACCGTTACACTGGTGCCGCGACCTTTTGGATCTTCAAGATCAGCTCGACGCCGATTGCCGTGGATGCTGTGTGGCTGTCCAGAATTGTGTACAAGTCAGTGTGTGGTCAGATCTGTAACTAGTATATTGGTCAGAGCAAAGTGTTTTCACTCCCATACATAGAGTGACGATTATTTTTGTTTTGTTTTGTTAAAAAAAAAGAAAAAAAGGAAAAAAAAAATATATATATATATAATTATTATTTGATTATAATTTTCTTTTTCTTACTCTTCCAGGTCCTGGGATATTTCAATGTTTTGGCAAATTTTGATTTAAATTGTATAATTCCCATTTTAAAATGTTTTACCATGGTATGTTTGGTATCTTTTTTTTCAGCACAGCCTCACATATATGACCTGACAGTTAGTTTTCATATTGTATAATACTGTATATACTGTATACTGCATAATGTACAACACAAAACACAAAATCAGATTGAGAAAATGTGTTCTTTTTAGTATGAACCAATGCAAACATATCAAATCAAGGATATAAAACAGTGGAAATGCACCGTCAGGTAGCATATTTACATAAACAAAAGAGAACAGATCAGAATTCAATTTACAAAGAATTTTTCTTTATTATTATTTTTTTCATTTGGTATTCCATAATTTAACACAACGCAAGTACTTATAATGGCTGAGGGGGGAGTCGATGATGATAGGGTGGATACTTTTGCCAGTCCAGTCCTATCAATGGGAAGAGGTTTGGCGTTTAGTGGCTATGCTGGCGGCAGCGATGTCACCAGAAAGTTTGATAGGGGGGTGGGTCATTCCCGGTCCATGGCTGACAGCGGTAGGGGTACAGGGTTAAGTCAGAGCCCAGGTTGTGCTCCTGTTGGGCAGTTCATGGGGGAGGGTCCTCACACTTCTACACCTAGTAGTGATGCTGATGCTATGAACCACCTCACAGATATGGTAGGGCAGTTAGGTGTCCAGATTGGCGAGTCTATAGTCGCAAAGTTGATGTCATCTGGTGTAATAAACATGAGTGGCGATCCCCAGAATACTTCACATAGTCAGGATACACACAGGGTAGCTACCAGGCAGGAAGCCCCACAAGTGACAGTTCAGGTTAGGCCAGACAGAAAACCCCAGACATTCAGAGGTGACGGTTCTGATAAGTGTTCAGTTCAGGAGTGGATTGACATGACTAAGTCTCATCTCAGGAAACAGGCGATACCTATGCCTGAGCAGGCTGATGAGATTCTGAGTCGTTTAAGGGGTAAAGCTAGAGATGTTGCGAGGATCGGCCTATGTAGTGATCCATCACTTGATGCCAATAGAGACCCTGGGCTGATATATATACAATATCCTCCTTCAGTACTTCAGTGATGCATCCTCATGTCTCCCTCTTTCGGACTTCTATGCCACCCTGCCCAAACTCAGAGAAAACCCAGTCGATTACTGGATTAGATTGAACAAGGCAGCAGACCTAGCTATTGAGGGTCTGGGCAGACAGGGCAAGCAAGCAGGGAACATGAGTGATGAGGTGGCGCTCATGTTTGTGAAACATTGTCCTGACCCAGAGTTATCCTACACTCTGAAATGTAAGCCAATCCATGAATGGACCTCACGAGATGTACAGATGAGGATTGATGATTACCAAAGGGAGTTGAGGGCTAGCAGCAGAGTTAGTGGGGCTGTGCAGTTAAATAGTCACACCACCACTGTCCTCCATGAGCAGTCTAGGTCATCACCAGCCAGTTTGTCAGTACCTGAGCAGTGCCACACCCAGAGTCCTATCTCTCTCTCTCTTCAAGCCCAACGCCAGGAGTGTCATACTCCTTACCCCTCTCCTGGTTCTGTCCCAGTTCAAGGAGATATCTGCCATGTCCCACGCCCCACCTCTACGGCAGTTGTTGCTCAGAATCTCCAGCAGTCGGAGGAGAGGCTTCTTAGCCGTATGGTGGACATGTTTCAGGGGATGATGGAGAAAATGCAGCAGCGCAATGTCGCTACTCCAATGCGAGGTGGGAGGTTCCCGCGTACCCCTGGAGGGGGACGTCCCAGGGAGCAAGCTTGTCGGGTCTGTGATGACTCTAGTCATATCACCATTTCACACTGCATGAATGAGAGGCTGTGTTTCATCTGTCTGGCCCCTGGGCATACAAAGTGGGACTGCCAGGCCAATAAGTCATCCCAACCTCAGTTTGGGGGAAACTAACTGACCTGTATGTGAAGGGAGGTAGTACAGGTCCCGACGTGAACTCCCAAACTAGTTATATATCTGATGCTGAGACGGTTTATACGTCTGTGAAGGATTCAAGTGATGACTCAGAAGTTGTTGTGTATCAGAACATACACAGAATTAGCAGCAGTGACAGTCTTTTTTATACACCTGTGGGTGTGGGTGGTACAACAACGCTGGGTGGCATGCTGGACAGCGGGTCCATGGCTTGTAGCATCAGCGAGGTAGCAGAGATGAAGCTGAGGGAGGCTGGAGTGATAACTGAGCACAACCAGATCAATGTGAACGTGGTCCTTGTTGGATGTGGTGGACGTCGTGTCAAGCCAAAGTCTGCCTTCGATGTGGAGATGGAAGTGTATGGCTGTAAGATGTCGGTCCCCACGCTCGTTGTTCAGGGACAGCATGATGAGTTGATACTGGGGACTAATGTTATTAAGCATGTCCTTCGTCAGTCTAAGCTGTGCGATTCCTACTGGAAAACTGTATCCGGCCCCTGCACTGCCAAAGATCAAGAATCTGAACAGTTCCTATCTATGCTCTCTGGTCTGAGTCCGTGGAGAGGTCAGGACGTGCCGGACAAAGTTGGCACTGTTAGGTGCAATTCAGCTGTTTGCCTTGAACCTGGCCGTGAATATCTCGTATGGGGAAAACTACCTAAAGACACTGCTGTATCTCCGGGCAGCACCGTAATGACAGAGCCCACATCTGCTTGTTCGGCCCTGAGGGGAGTTTTGGTAGCAAGGATTGTTACTCCATTGTGGGGAGACAGATGGGTCCCACTGAAGCTCATCAATACTTCTGACAGGCCCGTGTTGGTGAGGCGTAATGCAAAGCTGGCTGATGTCTTCCCCTGCATGGCGCTTGAGGACATGGATGTTGCTGACCCTCCAAAGGTCCCCCTGGTCAGTTGCACTCAAGTGGAGATGCCCGCCTCTGCCGAGGTACGTTCCACTGATGACAAACTTGAGTCAGTTGGGTTGAGCAGTCTTGACGTCCAGTCTTGTGATGTATCAGAGAGCTGGAAACAGAAGATGGCTGACCTGATTGTGCGGTATGAAGACATCTTCTCACGCCACCATCTTGACTGTGGAGAAGCTAAGGACTTCGTACACCGCATTCACCTCTCTGACCACAGACCATTCCGGCTCCCATTCAGGCGAGTGCCCCCTGGCCAGTATCAGATATTACGCCAGGTACTGAGTGAGATGGAGGAGAAGGAGATCATCCGAAAGTCCACCAGTGAGCCCGTCTCTTCTGGTACTTGTGTGGAAAAAGAATGGCGATCTCCGTGTGTGTACAGATTTCCGTTGGCTGAACAAGAGGACCCTAAAGGACGCTCATCCTCTCCCTCACCAGGCGGATTGCCTGACTGCGCTTGGTGGCAACTGTTTCTTCAATACAATGGACTTGACCTCCGGGTTCTATAACATGCCATTACATGAGGACGACAGAAAGTACTCAGCCTTCACCACGCCTATGGGCTTGTATGAGTACAACCGCCTTCCGCAGGGCCTCTGCAATAGCCCCGGGAGCCCAGCCTCTACAACTGGTCCGGCTGCAACGCCGGGTCCCGGCTCCTCGACTGGTCCTGGCTCCCCGTCTGGTCCACCCCCATGCCGTGACCGGCGTCCTGGTCCTCGCCGTGGTCTTCGGCGTGGTCTTAGCCGTGGTCTACGGTGGGTCCTGCTCCGGGGGTCGCCGCCACCGCACCTCCGTTCCGGCTCTCCTGGACCGGTCCCTGGTCCGGCGGTTGGAGGGGCTTCCGTCCGGGATCCTGCTCCGAGGCCCAGCCTCCCTCCCCGGGTTTTGGTGCCCATCCCCACCCCCCCTCGTCGGGCCGCTGTTCCCAGGTCTAGCCCTCCTCCCCGGGTTTTGGTGCCCGTCCCCACCCCCCCTCGTCGGGCCGCTGCTCCCGGGTCTAGCTTCCCTCTCCAGTTCCCTGTTTCTTCCCCCGCCCCCCCCCCCCCCCCCCCCCCCCTCTCCGGGCATCTGCGCCCGTTTTCGCCCCTCCTGGCTGCTATGCCCCTCCTGGGTTTTTTCCTCGACCTTCCGGCCCCAGTTCTCCGGGTCCTCGCCCTGGGGTTTTTCCGGGGTCCTGGCCTCCTGCTTCGCCCGTGGATGGACGATATTCTTGGGGGTCTGGAAGCCCCCCGATCGAGGGGAGGTACTGTAACGTTCCTAGCACCACCTTTTGTGAAGAGCAACCACCGTCTCGTTCTCTGTCATTTTGTAGTTCTGGGCTCCTCCATCCTTCTGCTTACTGGGTTCTGTTCTCCCCCTAATCGTAACACCTGAGGGCCAGATGGAGGTTCGGTCTGTGAGCTGTGACTATGGACCAGTGAACGTCACTGTTGATGCTGACAGTTCTGTACACAGAGTGCAGGCGGATCCTTCACTTGACACTGTGACACGGACTGATAGGGCGAGAAATGTGCAGTGCAGTGACATACAGAGTCCACCCGTGCACACTGATCAGGCTCGGTCTAGATTTGGCCGCCTTATCAAACCAGTTAGCAGGTTAATACAGACCATGTCAAGGCAGGATGTTGTTCGCGACAGGGGGTCCTTGTTCTAGGTTTTGACAGTCCAGGGTAATTTATTTTACATAATTTCTTTTTATGTTGGGATGATTTATTTTCATGGGCATATACTACACAGTGTATGAGGGTCGTGTGGGGTGTACAAGGCACCCTACCGCCAGTAGCTGGATTGAGAGCATTGTTCTCATACCACTTCATCCTTATGGGATACTTTTGGAGTTGGTTTTGTTATTTTGAAGACCCAGTGTATGTGTGATTGTGTTGTACTGTGCCTTTAGTAGGTAGTACGTGGTTGGTGCTCAATGTCGCCAAAATGCAGTGGGGGTGGGTGTAACAGAGTTAGAAATTATATTTGTTTGCATGTGAATTTTATCTAAATTGAGAAACATCATACCGTATTTGTTTTGGGAGCCACCTGGTGACGTGTTGAGGTCATTGTATATCGCGCTGCATGTCCCTGTGGGGATGCCGTACCTACCCAGCAGTTTTGTACCCGTCTGTTGAGGTAGGTCCCCCATTGAAGTGTAGCTCTGCTATTTCACTATTTTCTCTGGTTAGAATTTGTCTAAACATTAAACTGTAATAACATAGTGCATAACGCTCATTGTATTACATAATGTAATGATAGCTGTGTTGGTTTGACAGCTGGTATTGGTTCTATGTGTGTGTTGCGTTTTGCAAACGTTAGAACTGGGGAAACGTGTCATGGCGCGAATACTTTCTTTGTTACAATAATCTTGAGAAGGAAGTCTAATGTACTATTTTATGTTGTACATGCAGGTCTACAAGATGTACAGTGACCAGGAAAAACACTACAGCTGTTTTATTTCATGTCTTTTATAGGTATGTGGCTTCGTACATAGTGCAAACATGTTATTCAACGTTATATTTTTGTTCACGTATTTTGTTGCATTTCCTGCTATGTCCAGCAGGTCGTGCAAGTTTACCAATTTGGTTATGTACCTGCAAGAAGGCTATGGTACTGTGTCATGGTATATTGTATTGGAAAGTAGTGTGTTTGTTATTTTAATTGTTATGAGAATGTAAAATACATGTACTTTTATAAATATTGTGTCATTGAGACATTATAAAAAGAGCAGTTTTGTACCCATCTGTTGAGGTCTACAAGATGTACAGTGACCAGGAAAAACACTACAGCTGTTTTATTTCATGTCTTTTATAGGCAATAAACAGTCGAAAGCAGTTCCGTCTCTTCAATCTCTGACCAGATGAGAACCGTTACATCTACACTAAATCACTGGGTAACATTATCACGTCTCATGGCTTCTCCTACCATAGTTATGCCGACGATACTCAACTCTTCCTCTCCTTCCCTCCCTCAGATATCCACGTCTCTGAGCGGATCTCGGCCTGTCTGTCCGACATCTCCGCCTGGATGACGACCAACCACCTCAAACTGAACCTAAGCAAAACAGAATTGCTCCACCTGCCGGCCAAATCCTCCCCCCTGACCGACTTTTCCATCACAGTCGAGAATGCAGCTGTGACCGCGTCCCCGACCGCCAAGAACAGGGGTCTCAAACTCGCGGCCCGCGGGCCAATTGCGGCCCGTGGGAGGACATCAAAGTTTAGTGTTAATGCGGCCCGCGCGCAACTGTTTGCCGAGTCGTTGCGCGAGAGTTGGACGTTTTATTTATTTTATAAATTGTAGGCTACCATAGCGCAGGCTCATGACAGCAACGTTATGTTAGTGACTTGGTTGAAACGTGATTCCGGAGTGATATCAAGTAAAGTGGAAGCAAATGCATCCTCGCTATCTCTCTCCTTTGCGAGCAGTGCTCTGCATGTCCGGCTGCACTGCCACTGCCTGTGTCTGTGTACGGGTCTGGTCCAATCACATACGCGTCCCGTCAGTGTTTTTCCCCCTCACCCACAGTCTGCGAATCAGAAGCAGAGTAGGGGAGTAGGGCGGGTCTTCACGGACTGCATGTCGTCTCTCTCTTTCAGTTCAAGTCGGAGCAGAGTTGACAGCGCATCTACAGTAAACTCGCTCCCAGTTTTATCTCCGTGAGATAAATGTAGCTATTAGCCTATTTTCGCCAGCAGGCAGCCAGCAGAAAAATATGGCATTTTCAAAGATGGTCAGTAAAAGAAAAGTTGACTGCAATTCAAAGGTGAATGGACGGAAAAATATGCGTTCATCCTGAGTCCCTGCCAGGGGCGTAGCTGGAGATTCTGGGCCCCATGAAAGAATCAATTTGTGGGCCCCCAATCTATTAAAAAATGTGGGGCCCCCAATCTATAAAAAAATGTGGGGCATTTATTTTGTCACAAACAGGTAATTTATGACAAATAGGGAGTCCACACGTGATAACAATTTAACAAAAAATTATTTACTTAAACCTATCTAAACAAACAAAAGCATAAGGACATGAACAATGGAATGTTTTGTATTAGAATCAGTGGTGAGCAGTGATGCCACTAACGCGTTACTAAGTAACGCGTTATTGTAATCTGATTACTTTTCCCCGAAAATAGTAATCTAACACGTTAATCTTTACAAGCCAGTAATCTGATTGCAGTTACTTGTCCAAGTGGCTGTGCGTTACTATTTCGTTACTATCTCATCATAATGCAGGCGGAATGCAGTATTTTCTTTCGTTTTCGACAGTCAAATATACGTTTGGAGAGCTTTTCCTAGTATTGGGCAGTGACGTCACAGCACGCAACCTCGCGTGTTGATCCATGCTGGTGGGCGCGGCTGTTATTGTTATTATCAGGCTGACCTAAACTGCGAGCTAGCAGGGAGACGCTCGCGCTGGTAACGCTTTCTTGCACTGGAAGTTCACTAGTCTACTTAACGTTTGTGTCAGCTAAGCCGGGTGAAAAAAACATTCACTTTGCGGAGGAAACAAAATACTGTCTACCGCATATGGAATATACAGCACAGCACGACCATCGACTTCTACAGGACTCGGAGCGTCGGAGGTGCACCAGCCAAACAGTATGTTCCACCTTTGAGTTAAACATCTTTTGCATTGCACTATTCATGAACATGGAACACCATACTGCAGTATGTAGGTTGTCAGTACAGCTACATATCAGCCAACATGTGGTGTTATTGACCATTTATCTTTTGTGAAATCTATAGATCTATAGATTGATTGATTGATTGAAAAGTTTATTAACAGATTGCAGAATGGGTACTGTTGTGAAGGGCCAGATTAAAGCTGAGAATCTACGTTTATTGTTTTATATACCTTGTATATTATTTATATATATAAGTTATCTCCCTTTAAGCCTGCGTTTAAATCCTAGTAATATTCACTTTCCTCATTGGATAACGCCCTTGACGTTCTCGGCGCCAGACAACGCGCCCCTAAAGTCAGGTTCAAAGGCGAGTCTGGGCATGTTGGAACATGCCTGGTGCCGGCGCATTGATTCGAGACGAGAGCTGAGGCTTGGCACTAGAAAGCCACTTAAGTATATATATCGTGGAAGGCGCAGCAGCAGTAGTGTGATTCTAATGTAGTGTGAAGCAGTTCGTCTAAACAGAGTGTTGTGAACCTAACGTGCGAGGTGAATAGTAAAAGTGTCAGAGTTAATGCAGTAACGTCAAGTTCGACTTAGCTTAATGTGAAGTAAAGAGTCGTCCTTTAGTGTGAATCGTGTTACAGCAGTTCGTTCGTGTGCGACATTACCAAGCAGTTCGTTTGTTTAGTAACTAGTGCAACCTTAGCAAGTGTGCGTGGACTTAGTAGTTAGTGCCAGTACACAAGGAGGGCCTAGTCGTGGACCTACTGGACATGTGCATATTGGAACCTACGGCGGCGATTGCAGAACCAGTATTGGTTGGATTATAGTGATTGTGGAACGTACTACTGTGGAGAAGAGCCTCGTTAATACCCACTGTCGTTTGGATTTAACCACCTTGAAGATCTTACCTCGGGCTAGCTTCGAGGACCGAAGCTAGCTGGCTATCGTCATTGCTATCGAGCAATTGGATTACAGCTATTGCTTTGTTGCTGAGCATTTGGATTACAAGGACTGGATCTATACGAGAACCCCTTCCTTCAAGTGAACAGACTGAGTATCCGAACATTCTTCTTTCCTCCAGAGCTTACATCTCTGGGAGGATACCCCCTGTCTCCAGCGGTACCATCGTTTGCCCACTATAGTGCCACCCTACGCCAGGCGGCGTTTAGTCTAGTATCCCAGCTTAGGAATTATTCATTCCAACTGACTTTGCTACTGACTGACTTTATTCATATTCTTCGCCATACAAGCGCGACCCTTAATTCCCATTCTGTACAATTGCTGCATAATAATAAATATTCTAAATGATATTTCTTTGTCACCGTGCCGTATTATTCTGAGTGTCTGCCATATTATAACTGTAATCTGGCAAGTAATAATAATAATAATTAGCAGTGGTTTAATCTATCACAATCTTTAATACAGTCAGGGTTTTGTAACCCCTCAGTTACAATTGGTCCTTCGAGCCGGAGGGTATCAGTAATCTTAATATCATATTAATAGTGATATGGCCAGCGGCGGACACTCTCCAAACGGCTCTCCCAAACTAGAGCGCCCTAGGCGCCAACGTCAGCCCCCTCCACACTTGGAGGACTACGCTGTTGTTCTACCTCCTAGCTTATCTAAAAAGACGTTAAGCGCGGATAAAACTAATAGCTTAAGCATGTCCAACCTAATCGACTTGTCGGCCCCACCAGTAGAGACCCCATTGGGTTCAAACGAAACTGACTTAGCTCACGGGGGGGAACAAGCTGGACATGACGTGACTATACCCAAAGACAGCGCCACCGGGATAGACCCCGGAGCGCCAAAGGATAAAGACAGCGCCACCGGGATAGACCCCGGAGGGCCAAAGGATAAAGACAGCGCCACCAAGATGGACCTCGGAACGCAAGAGACCCAACAGCGTGCGCCCGAGATAGACCTCGGCGCGCACCCAAGAGAAGAGTACCGCGTCTTGGAGATGGACCTCGGGGCGCAGGAGAAAGTAAGAAGCAGCGCTCTAGAGATGGACCTCGGAGCGCGTAAAGAGAACAGGTCACCACCAAGTCCTGTCAGCGCCAGATCACCCTCATCAGTGTCATCCCCCAGCGAGGCTGACCAGAGACTAACGCAAGCCCTGATCGCCACGCTGACAGCTTCAACCGAAAGAGACCGTATCCAGGGTGAGCGCGACCGTCTCCAAGCGCAACAACAGAGTGAGCGCGAACAGTCTGCAATGGAAAGAGAACGTCTCCAAGCGCAACAACAGAACGAGCGCGAACGCATCCGACTGGAAGAGAGTCGCCTCCAGGCTGACGCAGCGATGACCATCAGACTGGAAGAGAGGCGCCTCCAGGCTGAAGAAAACATTCAGCGAGACCGCGCCAATGCACAGCGCGATGCCGCCAATGCGCAGCGCAAAGCGGAGCGAGACCGGTGGCAGGCGCAGATGATGGAGCAACTGCTCCAGAGGGTGACTCCCCACTCCTCCACCCGGAGCTCCCGGAGATCATCACGACACGGGTCGAGGGCACCTTCCCCTCCCCGACAAATCTACACGGGACCCAGCCAGCAGGAAGAACCTGCTTACGTCGCCGAGCCCCCTCCCCGACCAGTCTATACGGGACCCAGCAAACGGGAAGATCCCGCCTACGTCGCCGAGAAACTAACTAAGAGACTTCAAGACCTAGCGGAGGACGAGGGAGGACATCAAGCCCACACGCACGAACCCATCTCGGACCAGGAGGAACAGTACAGCCCGACCTCAGCCCCGAGACGCTGCGTTACGAATGGGTGAGTTTAATACACAGTCAGCACCGAGGAGCAGTACCTGGGGGCCCGGCCTCTGGTACCCACCCAGCACTAACCCACGACCACCCGTAGGGGGAGACTCGCCCAGGAGGCCTCTCCCCCTACGCGCATCTGTGTCCCAGCCATCCATGGCATCTTACCTTGGAACACCCACGTTCCCAGACTTTACGCGTGAGGACAGAGCACAGTATACGGAACTACGCATGTGTTTAGAGACTATCATGTCCGAGGTACACGACGAGTCTTATAAATATGCCATCCTCCTCAAGCACCTTAAAGTGCCCAGAGCGCATAACATAGCGCTGGCATATTCGAACTCAAGAACCCCCTACTCTGATGCTCTAGTGGCCCTCGACGCACGCTATGGACGCATATGGGATTACGTAATCCAAGAAATACGGGATATCGACCGCCTCCCCCCAGCCAAAGACAATAGAGCACTAGATGACCTCTCTATCAAGGTGCAATCCCTTGTGGGGATGCTCGGGTCACAGAAGGAGAAGGGGAGATATGAACTATATGCAAATTCCAACGTGGAGCGGATACTGGAGAAGCTTCCCCCAGCCCGTCAAGAGCGTTTTCGGCGGCAGAGAGACCACCGTGACCCCCACGGCCCAGAACCATCCCTCCTAGACCTTGCTGACTTCCTAGCCAGGGAGGTCAGCAGTCTACGACTAGACACGTTCGAGTGGGGTGGCTCTAACCCTAAAGATGGACAGAGAAGGTTCAACGACAACCGCCGGTCCGTGACCATGATGCACCAGGCCGAGGCTGTGTCACGGCAGACGAGCCACAACCCCCACGCCAAGGAGAAGTGGAAGGCTGTCTGTCAGTACTGTGACAGTGAACACCAGCTGTCACAGTGCGACGCCTTCAAAGACCTAACTACAGCCGAAATAGGTCAGTAGCTTAAGGATAAACGCCGCTGCTTCCGCTGCGCGCGGCCACATGGCAGCCGAGTGCCGCCTCAAGAAAAGGTGCGGCAAGTGTGACGGCGCCCACCTAGAAGTCCTGCATGAGAGCAACAAGCGCCCACCAGGAAACCAAAGTCGGCCCATCATGGTGATGTACCAGGCCGAGGCGGTGTCACCACAGACCAGTCTTGACCCCCCCCCCTGGTGTACTGACTGCCGCAGCGGACACTGGGAGTCACGGTGCTACGCGTACCAGGCCGAGTCGGTGTCACCACAGACGAGTCACAACCCCCCGCCAAAGAGGAATGGAAGATCGCCTGTTATTACTGCCACAGAGGACACTGGCTGGCACAGTGCGACGCGTTCCAGGGACTGACCATCGCCGAAATGGATCAGTGGATTGAGGCTGACCCCCCAGACGCCCCTTACCGCCAATCACTGTGCGAGGCCCACAAGAGAAGACTAGCCCTACAAGGCAACCCACCAACAGGAGTGCTCCACATCGACCCCACGTATAGTGGGAGCCCCCGAGTGCTCATCAAAGTGGTCAGAGTGCTCCTGAGCTACGAGGACAAGGTCCTGGACACTTACGCCATCCTCGACGACGGGTCAGAAAAGACTCTCCTCCTCGCTTCCGCCGCAGCCCAGTTGGGCCTGCGGGGTACCGAGGAAACAATGACAATCCGTACTATTCAGCGAGACCTAAAGACCATAAAGGGCGAAAACGTCTCATTCACAATAGCAGCGGTCGAGCAGCCCGAGAAGCGGTACAGCATCACTAAGGCATTTACAAGCCATGACATTAGTCGGTCGAGCTACGACTACCCCATCCCACAGCTGATGGCGAAGTACGCGCACCTACGCAGACTACCTATACCGCTCATCGACGGCGCCACACCGACCCTGCTCATAGGCTCCGACCACGCGGACCTCATTGTCCCAATCACGGCGGCCCACATCGGACCCAAAGGATGCCCAGTCGCGGTTAAGACCCGACTGGGGTGGACGCTCCAGGGCCCCCTCTACGGACCTGCCAGCCAACCAACGTCCACACGCTGCCTTTACACAAAGGTGAGCGACACAGGCCACTCGCTCGTACAGCCCGTTGAGAGGCTATGGACATTAGACGCGATGCCTGTGAGAGAACCGTGGGCTCAAGAAGAGGGAGTTCCGAACTCCACCCCCCTCAGCTACGCTCCAAGCGACGTAGCTGACCTCGAATCCAGTACCCCAAACTACCTCTTGATGGGGCGGCCGGACCCGACCCCTCCTCAGACGGTGTACAGACAGAACGAGAGGAACGGACGGAGGATGTGGAGACACAACCAAGCACAGATCGACCAGTCTTGGGCCCGCTTCCTCCTACGCTACCTACCATCCCTTCCAGCCCGTCAGAAATGGGTAAAGGACAGGGACAACCTGAAGGTGGACACAGTCGTCATGATAATAGACCAGTCACTACCCCGAGCTACGTGGCCGGCCGGCCGCGTGAGCAGAGTGATTACTGGTGCCGATGGGAAGGTCAGAGCGGCAGAAGTCATAGTCCAAGGGCGGACTTACACCCGACCTGTGGCGAAGCTGATAGAGTTGCCGGAGCTCCCTGACTCCCCTGATGACGACCATCACCCACTGACTTTGTAGATTGACCTACTCCTCACAACAAGTATGGAGCAATTAATCTGTCTCCCTTAACTAATTAGGTGCGGACTAATTAGGAGGCGGCTGTTGTGAAGGGCCAGATTAAAGCTGAGAATCTACGTTTATTGTTTTATATACCTTGTATATTATTTATATATATAAGTTATCTCCCTTTAAGCCTGCGTTTAAATCCTAGTAATATTCACTTTCCTCATTGGATAACGCCCTTGACGTTTTCGGCGCCAGACAACGCGCCCCTAAAGTCAGGTTCAAAGGCGAGTCTGGGCATGTTGGAACATGCCTGGTGCCGGCGCATTGATTCGAGACGAGAGCTGAGGCTTGGCACTAGAAAGCCACTTAAGTATATATATCGTGGAAGGCGCAGCAGCAGTAGTGTGATTCTAATGTAGTGTGAAGCAGTTCGTCTAAACAGAGTGTTGTGAACCTAACGTGCGAAGTGAATAGTAAAAGTGTCAGAGTTAATGCAGTAACGTCAAGTTCGACTTAGCTTAATGTGAAGTAAAGAGTCGTCCTTTAGTGTGAATCGTGTTACAGCAGTTCGTTCGTGTGCGACATTACCAAGCAGTTCGTTCGTTTAGTAACTAATGCAACCTTAGCAAGTGTGCGTGGACTTAGTAGTTAGTGCCAGTACACGAGGAGGGCCTAGTCGTGGACCTACTGGACATGTGCATATTGGAACCTACGGCGGCGATTGCAGAACCAGTATTGGTTGGATTATAGTGATTGTGGAACGTACTACTGTGGAGAAGAGCCTCGTTAATACCCACTGTCGTTTGGATTTAACCACCTTGAAGATCTTACCTCGGGCTAGCTTCGAGGACCGAAGCTAGCTGGCTATCGTCATTGCTATCGAGCAATTGGATTACAGCTATTGCTTTGTTGCTGAGCATTTGGATTACAAGGACTGGATCTATACGAGAACCCCTTCCTTCAAGTGAACAGACTGAGTATCCGAACATTCTTCTTTCCTCCAGAGCTTACATCTCTGGGAGGATACCCCCTGTCTCCAGCGGTACCATCGTTTGCCCACTATAGTGCCACCCTATGCCAGGCGGCGTTTAGTCTAGTATCCCAGCTTAGGAATTATTCATTCCAACTGACTTTGCTACTGACTGATTTTATTCATATTCTTCGCCATACAAGCGCAACCCTTAATTCCCATTCTGTACAATTGCTGCATAATAATAAATATTCTAAATGATATTTCTTTGTCACCGTGCCGTATTATTCTGAGTGTCTGCCATATTATCACTGTACTTTCTGGCAAGTAATAATAAGTTTCAAGTTTCAAGTTTCTTTAATAGTTGTCATACAGAAGTACAGAATACTTTTGTACAAAATGCTTCTTACTGTTGCGCTCCAGAGACTGTGCAAGACAAGATAAGTATGAAATAAAAACATAGTAAAATTAGAAGTAAAAAAAAGAGGTCACAGTGTTCAGTTTAGACATATGTACAATGTTCGATGCAGAATAGACGTAGTTACCATACAATATACAATACTGTGCAGTGTACTAATATACAATACTATATAGTGCAAGGCAGAAATGGAGAAATGGGACGAGGTGCAATTTAGGTACAATTCACAGTAGGTGTACGAGTTGTAGTGCAAATCCTTTATCAATAAATATAAAGTGTAAGTGTGTTTGTGTGATCTAAAGTGTGGAGAGTGGGTGCTGCAGTGTGTTGTTTGTTTGAGTGAGTGTGTGCGTGTGGGTGTGTGTGCTGTGTGCTTTTGATGGTTGTTGCATAGTGATTATTGTTCGTTTAGCGATTATTGTTCGTTTAGCAGCCTGATGGCCTGGGGATAGAAGCTTCTTCTGAGTCTTTCTGTGCTCGCCTTAAGACTCCGGTATCGCTTGCCTGACCGCAGCAGTTCAAAGAGGCAGTTGTTCGGGTGGCTCGAGTCCTTAATAATTCTCTTAGCCTTCCCCTTGCACCGCTTGATGTAAATGTTCTGGAGGGTCGGAAGCCCCCCTCCAATTGTGCGTTCGGCTGAACGTGTCACTCTTTGTAGTCTGCTACGGTCTTGTGCAGTGCTATTCCCAAACCAGGAGGTGATGTTGCCGGTCAGGATGCTCTCTATTGTACATGAGTAGAAGTTCCTAAGGATCTTCTGACTGACTTGGAACTTCCTTAGGCGCCTGAGGAAGTAGAGGCGTTGTCGTGCCTTCTTCACAACACTGTCAATGTGTGTGGTCCATGTCAAGTCCTCGGATATGTGGGCTCCGAGGTACTTGAAACTGTTCACTCTCTCAACCGGTGCCCCGTCGATGCTGAGGGGGCTGTAGTCCTTGACCCCCGACCTCCTGAAGTCCACAATCATCTCTTTTGTTTTGCTGACGTTCAGGGAGAGGCAGTTCTCCTGACACCACTGTGACAGGTTCTCTACCTCTTCCAGGTAGGCCCTTTCGTCGTTGGCAGAGATCAGGCCCACCACTACTGTGTCATCAGCAAATTTGATGATGGTGTTGTTGTTCCGCTGTGCTACGCAGTCATGTGTGTACAGGGAGTAGAGGAGGGGGCTCAGAACACAGCCCTGGGGGGCCCCTATGTTGAGCGTGATGGATGAGGAGGTGCAGTTGCCGGCTCTTACCACCTGGGGTCTGCCCGTCAGGAAGTCCAAGACCCACTGGCACAGGTCATAGTTCAAGCCCAGGTCCCTGAGCTTGGCTATGAGTTTGGAGGGGACTATGGTATTGAATGCTGAGCTGTAGTCGATGAACAGCATTCTCACATAGTTCCCCTGCCTCTTGTCCAGGTGTGATGCTGCTGTGTGCAGCACATGGGCTATGGCGTCCTCCGTGGACCTGTTGGGGCGATATGCAAATTGCAGAGGGTCCAGGTTGATGGGGAGGGAGGAACAGATGTAGCCCTTCACTAGCTTCTCAAAGCACTTCATGGCTATGGAGGTGAGGGCTACAGGGCGGTAGTCGTTGAGGCAAGCGGGCGTAGATTTTTTGGGTACAGGGATGATGGTGGACTTCTTCAGACAGGTGGGGATGACAGCCTGTTCCAAGGACAGGTTGAAGATGTCAGTGAATACCGGGGCCAGTTGGTCGGCACAGACTTTTAGGACGCGGCCGGGGATGCCGTCCGGTCCTGCTGCCTTCCTGATATTCACTTTTTTAAAGATCCGTCTCACCTAATAATAATAATTAGCAGTGGTTTAATCTATCACAATCTTTAATACAGTCAGGGTTTTGTAACCCCTCAGTTACAGGTACAGTACAGTACAGCTCAATACATACAATTGTTAAGGGGATGCAGACCAGAGAAAGACTTTAGTCTTGTTTACATCAGGGTCCCCCATTTTCAATTCATCATAACGACACACACGACATAGAGATAGACAGTACTGCTACATCTATACATTTATGACATACCAGATTTGCAAATACAGTACTGTTTGTGATACAAAAAGTGTCCAGAAAAGAGTGTATCATCTTCATCAGTCTCCTCCCTCCCTCTGTCCATGCATTCATTTGGGGGCATTTGAGTGGCTCAGTGTTCTGGGGTGCATTTCAAAAGTGTCTCATGACCCCTCGTCACCAGGATTGGTAGGGTTACTCTATTTAATTGTATACCGTTACAATTACAAATGACCTGTTGAAAAATACATTCAGTCCTGCAAATTTTGCATAAAATGCCTGTTGATTGCATACCCAAAGTAAATTGAAAGCTATTCTTGAACCATTTATAGCACATACCTGAGTCTGGCCTCTTTTGAAAGGAAACATTCTGAATTTTCTAATAGTTTGATTGATTGATTGAAAACTTTATTAACAGATTGCAGAATGGGTACAGTACAGTACAGCTCAATACATACAATTGTTAAGGGGATGCAGACCAGAGAAAGACTTTCGTCTTGTTTACATCAGGGTCCCCCATTTTCAATTCATCGTAACATATATGACATACATGACATACAGATAGACAGTACTGCTATATCTATACATTTATGACATACCAGATTTGCAATTACAGTACTGTTTGTGATACAAAAAGAGTCCAGAAAGATAGGCCTACATGCCCTATTAGTACATTTTACTCAAACTGAGTACATTTTACTAAATTTGTTTTGTCATTCTTATGTTGTGGCAGCAGCAGGGGGGACGACTTCGTAACCTAGTTACTTTCAAAGTAACTAAGTTACTCTGATAATCAAGTAATCAGTAAAGTAACTAAGATTACTTTTTAAAGGAGTAATCAGTAATCAGTAATCAGATTACTTTTACAAGTAATCTGTGGCATCACTGGTGGTGAGTGCAGTGTGTGGATGAGTGAGTAAGTATGCTGTGGTGTGTGTTTGGTGTAAATATCAGTGCTATAATATGTCAAAGGATGCAGCTTGGGTGTTGGTACAACCTGTGCCTGGGAGTGGAGAAAGCAGACAGAGAGGGAATTAGACAGAGACACATATATTCAGGTGCAGGCAGCTCTGCACTGCACAGGTGAGTCTCATACAGTTAACGAGCCACCCACTCCACCATGCTTCCTGGTGAGTCAACAGACTCTCCATTAGCAGGTAGAGTGGGGGTCGTCACACCCTCCCCCTAAAGAAAAGGGTTCTTCCCTATTAACAAATTACATTTTTATTTACAAGTGACTAACCAAACTAAATCAATACATAAACTCAAGTAACACAATATTTTGTCCCCTATATTCAAATCAAAATAAACATTGTTTTACCCTTCACCCATTCCCCTCACCATTCTGCCTCCTCTCGCAGCAACATAGGGCCCTAAGAAGCTATTTAAGAGAGCAGGAGACAGTAGGGATTGGGGAACAGATAGAGAGAGGCAAAACAAAGTATCCTCAAGGGACCAACTTAGGGTATGCGGGACAATGCGCCCGCAATCACATTCTGCGACCCTTTAATGTGACGAATGTCCAAAGAATAGGGCTGTAAAAACAAAGCCCACCTCATCAACCTCTGGTTGGGATTTTGGAGGGACTTTAAAAAGGTCAAAGGATTATGATCCGTGTACGCCACCAGGGGAGTCAACCCTGACCCCAGATATACGTCAAAATGTTGGAGTGCCCAAATCAGTGATAACGCCTCCTTCTCGATAACTGAGTAGTTAAGTTGGTAGGTGTTAAATTTCCTCGAGAAGGAGGCCACCGATTTATCCACCCCATGCACATCCGCCTGCAGGAGGACTGCCCCTGCCCCCACGTTGGAGGCATCCACCTGTAATGAAAAGGAGTCATTTAAATGTGGAGCAGTTAACACAGGTTCAGAGCACAATAGGGCCTTCACATTTTCAAATGCCACTTGGCATCTGCCTGACCAGACATACTTGGAGTCCTTCCTCAACAAGTTTGTCAATGGCTCTACTACGGACGAGAAGTTGCGACAAAAACTCAGATAATAACCCACCAAACCCAGAAAACGCATCAAATCCTTTTTTGTCGTTGGATGGGGATAATTTACAATAGCCACAACTTTATCCTGAACCATGCGCACGCTGCCCTGACCGACCACCTTTCCTAAATAGGTGACAGTGGCTCTTGCAAATTCACATTTGGCCAAGTTAATAGTCAACCGTGCCCAGACCAATTTTTTGAATAGTGCCCGGATACGCTGAAGGTGTTCAGACCATGTGTCGCTGTAGATCACCACATCATCCAGGTAGACGGCACACCCATCCAGACCAGCCACTACTTTGTTCATAAAGCGCTGGAAAGTAGCGGGGGCGTTTCGAAGACCAAACGGCATAACCAAGTATTTGTACAACCCAGAGGGAGTGATAAAAGCACAAAACTCCTGGCCACGCTTAGACAGCGGGACTTGCCAATAACCTTTTAAAAGGTCAAACGTACTCACGTAAGTAGCCGATCCCACCTGATCTACACAGTCTTCCATGCGGGGAAGAGGAAACAAATCTGGTTTGGTAATGTTATTCACTTTACGAAAGTCAGTACACGGTCTATAGGTTCCATCGGGTTTACAGACCAACAGGCAAGGCGACGCCCAACTTGACGAACATGATTCTGCAATTTGGTTGTCCAACATATACTGAACCTCATTGTCCAAATGCTTGCGTTTCTCGGGTGAGACACGATAGAAGCGCTGCTTTATTGGGGCTGCCTCTCCCACATCCACATCATGTTCAATTAGATGTGTGCGTGAGGGTACATCTGAAAATAAAGCAGGATAACGGTTAATCAGAGCTATTAACTCAACACGCTTTGAGTCATCCAAATCTGCCAAAATCACATCCAACTTTCCCAATGACTCTGAATTTTTCAACCGCCCTTGCAACACCACATCCGGGTTTACTCCTTCCTCAGGGCCGGCTACTGGAGAGATGGACCTGTCCACTGTAGTGGTACAAAGAGAAACCTTCTCAGTCTCCCCATTATTCTCCCCATTATTCTCCCCCCTTTCAGGATGGCCAGAGTAGTAGGGTTTTAAAAGGTTCACATGACATACCCTATTTGCCCTCCTGCCTTTGGCAATAACATAATTCAGGTCAGACACCTGCCGCACAACAGTGTAAGGGCCCGTGAACTTTGCCTGAAAGGGAGACGTTACTACCGGCAGTAAAAGCAAAACCTGATCGCCAGCCTTAAACTGCCTAAGCTCAGTGCGACGATCATAAAGGGATTTCATTTTTCCCTGAGACCTCCCCAACTTCTCCTTCGCACACTCAACAGACAAAAACAACCTGCGTCTGAAACCATTGACATAATCAACCAATTTCCGAGGGGGTTCTGTCATGTCCCAGCTGTCCTTCAACACAGCCATGGGACCACGGACTCTGTGACCAAAAAACAGGTCATTAGGGCTAAACCCAGTGCTCTCCTGGACCCTACCTCTCTGGAGGCCAATAGAAGCCAGGGCAGCCCCATCCTCCCAGTCACCCCCTAACTCCACACAATAGGAGCGCAGCAACGATTTCAACGTTTGATGAAAACGCTCTAACGCTCCCTGAGACTGGGCATGATACGCTGCCGCTTTGTTGTGCCTGATGTGCAGTTGCCGGAGAACTGCCGCAAACATGTGTGAGGTGAAATTGGAACCCTGATCACTCTGAATGATCCTGGGTACCCCGAACACAGAAATTAACTGTGTCAGCGCCTTAACAACAGACTTTGTCGTTATTGACCTAAGCGGAAACACTGCCGGGTATCTGATCACCTGACACATTACTGTAAGCAAATACAAATGTCCCTGTTTGGAACGCGGCAATGGTCCAACACAGTCAATAATCAAATGTTCAAATGGCTGATCAACAGCAGGAATAGGAGAGAGCGGGGCCGGTGTGATGGTCTGACTTGGCTTCCCAGTTAACTGACACGTGACACGTTTTGATATATGCAGAAATATCACGTTTTAAACGGGGCCAAAAACAGTGTCACAGCGCACGGTCATACGTTTTCCTCACTCCCTGATGCCCTGCCACATTATCATGACAGGTCTGCAACACCAATGGACGAAACTTGCATGGTACCACAAACTGAAAAATGGGGTCACCCACGAAAGCATCCCCATGCGGTATCCACTTCCGAAACAATAAACCGTCATGAGGACAGTATCCCTGCGCCGAGCTACCTATGTCTTCAAACGACACGGCTTTCTCAAACAGCTCTCGTAAAGCTGGATCATTTACCTGCTCTGCAACCAAATCAGCCTTCGACATGGTCTGGAGTTGCTCAGGCAGAATCAAACCCACATGAACCGATGCAACACCTGTCGCCTGGGTAGCACCCGGTGGGTCACCCGCCGCTGTCATGGCACATGTAACGGCACAGGCTGGATACACAACGTCATCAGATGAAGTGTCTAACAAAGTTGGACTAGGTGACTTTTGGGTGACTACATTTGGGAGAGGCCCATCGGCCCACACTCGTACCCCGGCCAGATTGTTACCCAAAATGATGTCCACTCCATCAACAGACAACTCAGCACGCACACCTATCTGCACATCACCATTCCCCAAACCTGAAACAAGAGAAATGTTATGCACAGGAAAAGGGAACACAGACATCCCCATCCCTCGAATCAAGATAACATCCCCCGTGTCAGAATCAATTGAAAAAGGCAACACCGACTCACGCACAAACGAATCGATTGGGCCAGTGTCCCGTAGTATCTTGACCGGCACCCTAACGTCACTGCCCTGTAAAGACACAAAACCATCAGAAAGAAACACACCATACTCTTCCAGGCATGTCTGTCCTATGGTCTTAGCAGACGGTACCGATGGTGACACCATCCCTTGGGTGAGGGAATTGGCCAGCAGAGCAGGTTTTACTTGCGCTTTAAACCCACCCCTCGAGCCAAGAAGTGGGCACTCATCCTTCCAATGTCCAGAACGTTTACAGTAGTTACATGTTTTGACAGACGCCGGTGGCTGTCTATACCGTGTGTCAGATGCAGGTGGCTGTCTATACCGTGTGTCAGATGCAGGTGGCTGTCTATACCGTGTGTCATAATCACCCCTTTTCTCTGATCCAAACTTTGGACGAGGAGAACAATTCTCTCTGCTATGAGCCTATGAGCCTTCTCTATAGCTAAACCACCGAAGTTACCCTTGTGAATCAATACATACTCATCTGCCAATGCTGCCGCCTCCCCCGGCGTCACCGCTCCCTGCTGTGTAATGTAAGTTGCCACATTTACAGGAACAGAGTTTTTAAACTGTTCTAATACCAGCAGATCAGAGAGTCGTTCAAAGGTATCGACACCAGACGCTACACACCAACGGGTAAACTGGGTACTCAAATCCTGTGCAAATTCAAGATGAGACTGTTTGTCCCTTTTCTTCCACGTACGTAACCGCTGTCTGTACGCCTCAGGTACAAGTTCGTACACCTTAAGCACTGCCGACTTCACCCGTACATAAACTTTACAGTCCGCGGGACTCAATGCAGAGTATGCTTCCTGGGCTCTACCAGTGAGAACACACTGCAACATCATACAACTATCCTCACTACTCCAGTGCCTTGCATCTGTCAAACGTTCAAACAATGAAAAAAAACATCGGGGTCCTTCTCATTAAACTGAGGAAGCAAACGCAGTTCACGTAAAACGTCAAATTTACCCCCCTGAGACGGATCCCCAGTACCATCAGTAACATCGGAACCGAGCCACTTTCCCTCCACGACCAAATCCAGCTTTCTATTCTGCACCTCTACTTTGGCAAGCTCAGTCTTTTGCTTAAGTTCCTCCAAAGCGAACTCTTGTCTGTGCTTACTATTCTGCACCTCTACTTTGGCAAGCTATATCTTTTGCTTAAGTTCCTCCAAAGCCAACTGCTGACACTGCTGCAGTAACAGAAGTTCCTTCTGCTGCTCAAAACTGAGAGGTGTCTTGAGAACACCTTTATCCACCAACTCTGCCTTTAAAGTGGCCTTGACTGCCACCTTTGACAGTCTAACAGGTATCTCAATATCATATTTCTCAGCAATCGCTAACAACTGCTCCTTAGTACACTGATCAATCAGTTCTACTGATGGTGACTGGTCAAATTCCTCCACAACAGAGGCCATAATGTACCAGTGGCTACAAACAAACCAAATTTATGTCGGGACCATGAAGCATGAAGTCTGATCCAATGAACCTCCCCACCCTGACTAACTACAGGTCCTAACTAACTAACTAACTACCTCAAAACCTCAATCTTTGTGCCACTACATGCAGGGGGTACTAATGCACTAGAACTCTCTGGGCAGAAAAAGTACCTGTTATACAGCCACTCCTCTGAGCCAGAGACGTGCTCCCGAGAGGACACAAGCGCCAATGCCAGTGCCTGTCTCTGCCCATGTTTGCAGCCGCCTAAAAAAGAAAACACCAAGACAAGCCCCTTATTGGGAACCTGCCTTCTTTGCCTAACCGGGGATTAATGGTTCCCAAAACACACAGACTGTATTATTATTGAAGTATCAAACCCTCCAAAGCCCCAACACGAGAAACAACAAACTGTAACCAAAACAAAACAAAACAAATTAACAAATCTCTACCACAAGAAACCTGCACAAACAAACTGCTACACTCCCCCAAATCCCAAACAACCAACACCCCCAAGAACAAATCACGTGCTAACTCCCAACACTGGCATACAAATAATTAGGCTACAAACAAACTAGCCAACAGGCCACCAATACTAGCTGCAAACCTCAGGTCACAGACACTAGCCCAATTAAGCAGCCTAATTACTCAGACAGAGCCCAAACAAATTGTCCCCACAGGAACCCAAATATAACCACCAGCCAAATTACACAATACCAAATGCTGACCAAACTACAAATACCAAATTCTATTATGAATCCAACCAAAAATTCAACCACACTAGGCCAAATTACAAACAAAGTCACCAATTCCTACAAAAAGGCCCTACAAACGGACTGAGCCCACAATTTGTAACGAGCCACCCACTCCACCATGCTTCCTGGTGAGTCAACAGACTCTCCATTAGCAGGTAGAGTGGGGGTCGTCACAATGTATTGATGAAAACGCATTATATGGTTTTTACCATTTTTTTTTATAATACAGGCAATTATACTTTTGAGTCATCTACATTAACTTACTTTAGGATAATAATAAGACCATATTAATAAAAAGATAATAATAGCGTTCTCTGGGCCCCCCTCCCCAGTGCTGGGCCCTTGGAATCATCCACCTCCCCCCCCCCCCCCCAGCTACTCCCCTGGTCCCAGCACCAAACCAATTATGTGACTATATGCCAAGAAACGGTAGCTATTTGAAAATAATGTATGACTGAAGTGATGGAGACCATGTTTGAAGGCAAACAAAAGCAAATCCCCCTCAGATCGCACAGCAACCAGAATAACTGAAATACTGGCTGGTGATTTGATTAAACAGCTTTGTGATAGAATAAAAAAAATGCACAGTGCATTTCCATAGCTGTGGATGAGTCCACTGACACCACTGAGAAGCCTGAAGAACCATTCATGTTCTGAAGAACTGTTCATGTTCTGAAATGTTATTGCTAAAGATTGAGAAGATTGTATCAGTTGTACTTTTTTTTTTTAATACTTGAAACCCTTTTTTGTGGAATATTTGATGCGGCCCAGCCTCACCCAGACTCTACCTCCAGCGGCCCCCAGGTAAATTGAGTTTGAGACCCCTGGCCAAGAACCTTGGTGTTGTCCTCGACGACCAGTTGAACTTCTCTGCTCACATCGCAGCGACAACCAGAACCTGCCGATTCCTCCTGAGCAACGTCAGAAGGATCCGCCCCTTCCTGACAAAAGAAGCCACCCAACTCCTCGTCCAATCCACAGTCATCTCCCGCCTCGACTACTGCAACGCACTGCTCGCTGGCCTCCCGGCCACTGCCACTAAGCCTCTTCAACTCATTCAGAACGCAGCGGCCCGCCTGATCTCAAACCTACCGAAGCCAGCCCATGTCATCCCACTTCTTAGGGACCTGCACTGGCTCCCCATTGCTGCACAAATCCGCTTCAAGGCCCTCAACCTAGCATACCGTGCGGCAAAGGGAACCGCTCCCGCCTACCTCCGGTCAATGGTCTCTAACTACACACCCTCAAGACCCCTACGCTCTGCATCTTCTGGCCGCCTCAGACCTACTCCTATCCAAGCTCCAGGAGGGTCATCAAAGAGAAGTCGCCTATTCTCAGTCCTTGCCCCACAATGGTGGAATGAACTACCCACCCCAGTTAGGACAGCCGAAACACGTCCAATCTTTCGCCGTCGACTAAAGACGCACTTCTTCAACCATTATCCAAATTAAAAAAAGAAAAACATATCTAACCCTAACTAACCGTACTGTCATGCACTTGTCCTAATAAACTAACCTACAGTGTAGCACTCAACACTTTGATGAACATTGTTGGTCAGCTGATAAGAGTTGTGCCCTTCCTGATGGCTTGTCGTACAGAACTTGTAAGTCGCTTTGGATAAAAGCGTCAGCTAAATTACTAAATGTAAATGTAAATGTAAATAAAAAATAAAAAATTATATTAATAATAATTATTATACTTTTTTTTCTTCTGTTGTACCGAACTCGTACCAAATTGTGACCCCAATACCGAGGTACGTACTGAACCGTGGCTTCTGTGTACCGTTACACCCCTAATAGCAACAAGTCTTATACTGCAACCTGTAATGGAGAACTGTGAATAAAGACCAGAGTGAGAACTATAACACCTGCCTCAAGAGTCATCAATAACATGCTGCTAAAAAGAAGGAGGATGGCCAGATAATGTTGATATTTAAACATAAAAAATTATAAATGGCATGGATACATTGATAAACAATGTCATAGTAATGGACGGGTGTTATATTATTTCAAGATAATAAAGTAACTATAATGAGTCAATAGATATTACAGATACAGTAATGGCATGTAGGTTACTCACCCTACTCATGTATGCATCCACACTACACAGCATTTACAGACATAAATAAATGTCATGGCTCATCTCCTACTCTGGGTATTCAGTAGGTGGTGTTAACGAGGCAACTATCCATGTGACCTGAGGATACTAGTAAAATCTTAATATTCAATTGCAAATAGAATAAATTGTTGTTGTTTTTCTGGTAAATTAATCGTTTAGATTAATCGACTAATCGATAAAATAATCAACAGATTAATCGATAACAAAATAATCGTTAGTTGAAGCCCTAGTACCTAGTGATCCCCATTATACTATAACACCTAAGGCAGGTTCAAGAGAGCGTATTCATCTACTGTAGCCTCATTACCCACGTTTCTAAGGTCATACCTCAGTTCAAAAATATACTTTATCATTAGTAGGGATTATTAAAATCTATTCCTGTTTGAATTAATTAATCATTTTTAACTAGGCTTGTGTGTAGTTTATTTAATGCACATAATTCAAAGAAAATCAATAGGCCTACACCATGATTCACTGCCAGCACTCACATAAAAGAGAAACAATATAGAAACCCTGACTACACATTCAGTACACAAGTTGGAACAGTAGAAAAATCCGTATTTTCCGAGCCAAATAGCCCGTGGTCATGAAAGCACGTGCTAAACAGATGTTTGTGGAGGTTGTGACCTTTCTAATCTTGTCCCAACTGCATGACTTAACACTGCCTAGAGAGGTTAGCAACATATGGTCTGATCATGTCCATGGAGTGCCTGATGCTTAGCCTCACTGCTCCTCCTCCCCCTTCTCCACCTCCTCCTCCTCCTCACTTTTCTCTGAACATCGTCATATAACAGCCCTCCAACACACATCCTTCTCTTCTCCCCCCCTACTCATCATCTGCTTTTGATCCTTTGACATACGATTATCCAGTATTTCTCCTCTTCTCCTCCTCTCACTCAGCCTCTTCAATTAATGTATTGATCCTCCACAATCATTCCTCCTCCTACTCACCCTCTCCTCTCTACATCTTCATCCTCCAACAACATCCCCCTCCTCCTCCTTTCTGCATCTTCATCCTCCAACAACAACCACCTCCTTCTCCTTCTCTCAACCTCTTCATCCTCAACACACAATACATTGTAATAATTTATCTCTCCTCCTCCTACTCACCCTGTCCTCTAAACATCTTCTTAAAAGAAGTGTAGAAAGACAAAAACACTCGTATTCCTCCTTCTCCTCCTCCTCCTTTGCAGCCACCTATATGTAGCAGGGTGGATTATCCCTGCTTCGTGGGAACTGTGGTGCGCGGTCACTAGGTAGCAAGACACAGTAGCACTCTGGCCAGCTGCACCTCCGTCTTTGGGATCCGGAGCATCAACTGGAGACTGGCAGTGGGAATGTATGAGGCCCAGGATTTACAAACCTGGTCCAGTACTCTGGTCTTCCTCCCTCTCTCTGGGGCAGTCAGCAGTACTCCCCAACACACCCTCACCCTCCACAATTGTCTCCTTAGCCCTCCCACACCTAATGACTGGATGGTAAAGAAATAGCTTGGTTCCCCCCGCAAGCAGTACCCTCCCTCAGTAACACCAGAAACCTTACAGTGGAAATGGAAGGTAGAATAGGAAGGAGTTAATGATAAATATATTACCCACATCAAAGGGTTAGGATTAGGGTTAGGTTCAATAAAAGACACGCACACAGTGCTCCCGTTCTGGATGGATGTTATTGTAACTCAGCCTAGTTACAACAATGCTACGTCTGGTGATTACTGCACCATGGGTATCCACACAATGATTACACTGGCATAAATCAATTATAGTATTACACCCAGGCACCAAGTGCTCTCAAGGTACCCAGGCTAAGTGCTGCCCACGTCTGGGCGGAACACAGTATTTACCTTCTCTAAGGAATTACACTCATACTGTTCCCGGTTGATAATATGGGGAAGGAAGGGGGAGCATAGGGAAGGAGAATAAAAGGGATTCACTGAACGGGAAATATTATGAAATACACACCTTATCACGCTCAAAGAAAAGGAATGAAATAAAAGAGTGAGCCCACAAAATACCGGTAAAGTCCTATCTTAATGCCGGCATATATTGTTCAGGGTACCCCTATGAACTGGTAGTAGCAACGTTACTTTCGCCCGCGGGCTGCACCACACTGTGTATTGTATAAGGAATCGGGAGCATCAATGCTCATTTGTACTCATCCGAAATGGCCGCCTCGCCACTCCACTGTTGTCCGGGAGGCAAGATGGCGTCGAACGCTCTCGGCGAGGATGTTGGCAGGCGGAGCTAGGCAGAGAGGCAGGGCCGGCTGAGAGCATGTACTGAGTGATGACGACCCCTGCTGGATGGGCGGAACTCCCGTCGGCCGCAGGCAGCCTGGTGCAGGTCTGAGTGAAGTCCTCCGGAGCAGGCTGAATGCAGGCAGCCGGTTGCAGGTCTGGTCGAAGTCAGCCGGAACAGAATGGTTGTTGGCCCACGCTCGTCCTGGTGCGCGCACTCTATACCGCACACTGTAACTACTATAACTCGGTAGTTAAAGACTTGGATAATTGTTTAACCGCACGTTACCTATACCGCACACTGTAACTACTATAACTCGATTTCTAGTGCCTGGCTCTGCACTTATTGTTCATATACTACCGCTGGTACTGCTAGGATATCGTGTCCACTAGCCAGTACTCGTTATCACCCGTTGTCCTCTCACGGGGCCCTCTGGCATAACGTCAGCAACAGGGCTATCCAGAGCCCCCGTTAGCTGCGACTACTCGTTGTCAAGTTCACTGCCGAAGAGAACGACTTCCGCTGGTCTCTTCCATATATCACTTCCCAACTCTCTCCGCCACTCTCTGCCTGCTACTGCCCCCTGCTGGTCCCGCATGCCAGTCACAAGGGGAGACGCATTGTAGAATATGATTCAGTACTGTCATTTATAATCCATGTTCCAGTGCTCTTCGGATTGGGACGCTTGTTTCATTGTTCGTGTGAATATCAAGGACACTAGTTAGAATGTCTTTGTGTACAAGAGGGATATAAAACACAGTCAGCAGTTCTGAATAATATACCATATTTTCCAGACTGCTACATATAGATGAAATATAGATGCATTTTCCTGCGCTGCTGCTCGCTGCTTTAGTGAAATAGAGGGCAAATTATTAAGGCAGAGAGTGAAACCTTAGGAAATCATTTGTAGGCACCGCGTATTCAGCTGAGAGGAGACTTTTTGACTTACTATCTGTATTTATTGAGAGAGACGTATCGCGTCTGTCTTGATGGTGTTTCTGTTCTTGTCTAGTCTCTGTTCCTGATTGTAAACCGTTCTGGTAATTGGTCATAAGCAGACGTTTACCAGCTTAATGTGTTATCCAGTATCCATGTCAAACTGGAGTATCCAGTATCCATCTCTTGTGCTCTCTGTGCTTTTTATCATGTATTTCAATGTCTAGTGTGTACTTTATTTCATACAAATGCCAAATAAATCTAATCAAACTATAATAAAGCATTTACAGGTTACTACATGGTAGTACAGGGAGCTGCATGGTACTACATGATAATACATGTTACTACATACTACAGGGTATTACATGGCACCACATAGTACTACATGGTATTAGTATTAAATAGTACTACAGGGTATTACATGGCACCAGAGTGAGCTGAGTGAGCTTGGGCTCCTGACATGTTCATTTGTTTTTAAATACATTGATAATCCCATGGGACATTGTATGACAAGCTAAGTGGATGGGCACACACAACTTGTGGATGGTTTTTACACTTTCTGTTATCTGGTGGATCCACTTTAGATCGGCCTACCCCCTCTGCCGTGGCTGAATCATCCTGATTAAAATGTGCAATAAACAGAATGGTTTCCAACAAGATTTATTGGAAAATGTACAAGAATTCAATGACAAAAGAATACAAGGCTCCTCAAAACACGAAGCAACTTCAAAAATAGCAATTATCACACCAAAAAAATAGGCCCGCTATAGCTATAGCTCCTCCTACAGAAACAAACTATCATCAGTATACAATAAATCAATAACTACAGACATTATTCCCATTTTGAAATAATAATATTGACAATGAGATGATTCCAGATACTAACATAAATATTAACAACAAATATTGTTAATGGTACTTTACAAGCCTATGCCCTTTAATTGGTTGAACACTCCTCTGTATTCGACTGCACTTGGTACACTCTGGGTCCCAGTTCTGGATTGGCAATCAGTGAACCTACCTGGGAGAATCACAAGTGCAGGAGAGCACAGAGACAAACACATGGGAAATTACAACAAGAAATTACAATAAACAACCTTTCGACAATGTGTGTTTGTGTCATGTACATGTAAATGGTGTTAGTATGCATACTGTGAAAATAAACAATGAAATAAATGGCCTAAGCTACTGCTTGGCTAGATCAGCTTGGCTACAGTAGCTTCAGCCTCAACACATGTGAAGACCAACATCAATACAAGTAACAATAATTCTACATGCCGGCAAGATGTGGTACATAGAATTGTGTTACTGCAGGTGAGTGGGTCTAACTCTACAGGGCACAGAGTAGCACTGTGACAAATTACCTTTATAGTTTTGCTACTCCTTTGTGGGGTGCACAAGATTTGTAAATGGCACAGACTGCTCATGATTTGAAAGTGAGAAGCCTGCTGGGGTTTTCTCCTTATTGAGATCAAGTGTACAAAAAATCTAAGCAAATTAATAAAGGGAAGATGATTAAACAGAAGGATTTGTAGATACAGTAATAAATTATAATCCATTTTAATTATAAATTCATATTTGACCTTGAACTTCACCTTGACCTTATTATGGCCAAATCATACATCTATGGATAGGGGAAACACTCCTCTTTACAATGGCAGTGTTAAATCTGGTCATTTCCTCACGGTTTTACGATAAAAGAGCGATAGAATTAGCATGTTTCCGAAGAATTCTTATTTTCGGTAAAGCTTAAAAACGGTAAACAAACGTAGTGCTGAAAATATACACTTTGACTGCTGTTTTGATAGGGTTGTTCCACTCGACGGGGTCGGTACCGACCCCTTTTGACATTATAATCATAATAGGCATATTTTTATGAATGATGAAAATAATTTGTGATTTTAAAATCAACCGTTTTCAAGTATTAACATCACCACTATGTCACAAATGCATGTAGAATGTAAAACGTTAGGTTGGCAATAGTTTAGCACTAGGTTAAAAGTGTACTTATATCGTTTTAAGTTTTCGATATGCAATCGCCTATCTGACCCGTTACCGGAAATGGAAATGTTGAACCATGGGAATTGTAGTTTTTTTGCGGCCATTTTGTAGAGGAGATTCATAGCTATCGGCCAGCGTTGCAATTTCTCCGATCTACACTTCCTGTCACATACTATGGTGGTTCAAAGTTCAGCGTTCTGAATGAATCATATCAATAATTGTTATGATTCGCGATAATAAGCTACAAAAGGTAACGTTTTTGACAAATATTGAAACGCAGTCAGTTTCTCCTCACTATTGTTACCATGTAGGAACAGTTAGATCTGAAATTAGTTTCAAAATGGTTACACTGTGGGGGAAATAAGAAAGTACAGTCGATTACAGTAAATATCAGTATCTGTTATTATGCACGCCTGGTGATACTATATCCAAATTGAACTCGGCCATTTGAAAGATACTATATATATATATATATATATAAATGTGCAAATTGGCTATAATAAGGTAATGTATAAGCATATATTCTATATTCTATAATAATATTTCAAATTGCATTGGTCCGGATGGGAGAATTCAGTACTGTATATACAGAACCTTCAGTTTTATCATCTTCCCTTTATTAATTTCCTTAGATCTTTTGTACACATGATCTCAAGAGGGTACTGAATGAGTTCAGTGGTAGTTTTTTAAGTTTGGTCATTATTATCATCAAAAACAGCAGCTTAACAGGTTAAATGTGGGAACATCAATGTTTCAACAGACAACAGGGCAGTATAAGAAGGAGGATACATGCCATTTGTTTGCAACGGATGCAGCCTGAGAGAGGTGGCTGACATGGAACGTTTGGGGAGTCATGTTGACACAGAGAGGGTTTCATCTCATTCATGTGATAATAATAATAATTAATTTAATTTATATAGCACTTTTCAAGAACCCAAAGACGGTGACAATAAGCAAAACAAAGAACAGAGAAACATAGAACCACAGGGAAACAAGCAACAGTGTGATACACAAGACATAACACCACAAGTAACAAGCAGCAAATACAAGAGCCAGTAGGGGAACAATCAGGGAAGTAAGGAAACCGAGGGGGGGGTGGGGGGGGGGGCAGGAGACAGAGATAAAGTAGGGAAGGGGAAAGGGAGGTGGTAGGTTGGAGGAGGGTGAACGCTCGAAGCCTGTTTCCCAAGATGGATGAGATACACCAAATTGCAGCTTGTGCCAAGGCTGCAGTGATAGCTGTGTCGGAAACCTGGCTAGATGAATCTGTGCTGGACAGTGAAATTGAGGTTATGTCATACTTCGACGGGATTGAGGTGGGGTCTGTCTGTTTATTAGAAGTGATATCTTTTTTAAACCACTTCACAATATTCACACAACAGGACTGGAAACTATTTGGGCTGCGATAACTCCCTAAAACACGAGCGGAAATGGAGGACTTCTGAGACAGGCATTTGGCAAATAACATGTTTTATTCCAGACAGACCACAAGGCACCGAAAACCAAGCTAGATACAACATTCAGATGGGCAAGCCACATTTTTACATTGATGCTGCAAATGAAAATGCACACTAGCCAAAAAAAGACCTTGGGTCTTCAAACAAGTCCTGTGCTTAGATAAAATGAACATTGCTTGGTATTTGTATTCTTTATTTATTTATTTACAATATCTCTTGTTGCTAAGCTTCCAGCGGGTACAGGAACATATGGTTACTTTTTCTCAAAGGTTTTTATCATAGTAAGTGTCGTTCGTAGGTGTTGAAAGTTGAAAGAGAAAGTGATGGGAATGTTGTCTTCACTGAGTGCCAATAAGGCAACTGGACGGCCTTTCTGCCTGGGTTTTAAAAGATAATGCTGAGGTTACAGCCATAAACGTATTACTTGTGTAGTAAATGTATCAATAGAAAAAAGAGAAGAGATCTGAAGCAGGCTAGAGTTGTCCCACTCCACAAAAAGAACAGAGATGGGAAACTATAGACCAGTGTCCTGAGCATAACATCAAAGATCATTGGGAAAATAGTTTTTAATCAATTTCTTGATTTCCTTAACCTCTTAACCCTTTAACACTTTCAGTGCACGATTTAGTGCTTTAATGCCCACCATCCACTTCAATGTTAGCGTTAATATCGCCTAATCTATGTTTTAAATTGTGGCTATGTATCTAATCTGCCCGTCGCTTATCAATGACTCATTTTCCAGTCAACATTGTCGAAGCGGATTGTTTTTTTATCGGTTCATTTCCGTTTTATAGCATCTTGAAAAGCCCTCGTTTTCAAGGAAAATAAAAATATTTCATAATAAACGGAATATTCTAGAATACACAAAAAACATTCAAATTTTTCGGCCTATTTATGAATCGTTTTCAAATAAACGCTAGATTATCGATAGTATTATGTGTACGTATGCACGCTATATAGGCGATCTGATATTTGCTCTGATATATTTCCTGATCGCTCGCACAGCCAAACAGCCATATCACATATAGGGGAAAAGCTTATCTCCGTGAAAACAGGTCTGATTATCCTAAGACTGGTAAAATAGATTCCTTACCTGAGATCAGATGGTATCCAAAAAGATTATTACAATTCCTGATCGCCATTCCAAAAATCGATCCTTTTATTGATCCACTGCTACATACTGTAAAGACATATTACACGCTGTTCTGAGGCTCCACAATGACTGGGATAATCTCCGGTTACATGCGTGAGAAGTAAAATGTGGATTCCGGAGTTTTATTTTCTCATCCATTTTCATTGAGTCCATTCCAAAAGGGTGCATTACCATCTGGGAGACGATAGGGGGCGCTTTTTTCACATCTGAGCTCCTGATGAGGCTGGTTTCCCAACGGTAGACTCGGTTGATGAATTCAGATCGCTAATAAAAAAAAATCACGCTAATTATCGTGCTGGGCATTCAGGGGGCGGGCTGTTAACACGTGTTATGTCGTGGCTGGCATTCAAAGTGTTAATGTTCACTCCAAGAAAACAACTATGTAAACATTATTCTTTTGTAGGCTACCTTTTATGTTATTGGGGCACTAATAACAATAATAAATTTTTTATTTGTATAGACCCCCCCCTAGTTTTAAATATAGGCATCTACCAAATGGTTGAGATGCCGCTTGATGGTAAAAGTACCTAATGCATAATGTTACATGTATAATAACAATTATATGACACCTGGTTTTGCATAACGTCGTCACCACTTGTTAAAAATATCATACATATTCAGTATAATAACACTATAAATGTAACATATGACCAATAATGTATGAACAGAAGTGTTTTTATTCCATATACAATAGTCAATTTGAATGAGATTAGCATAACTTCACCAAACTGAGATCCATAGATGTCCCAAGATACCAAGAACATGCAAATGGACCTTGTAGAAGTGAAGCAATCTTCAATTTACTTAGGTATGTATTTTTAGGCAGATTTTCAGAAAATAGGGCTAGGGCTTAACAGGTTAAGGGGTTAATCGGCATAATGTATTATATAAATATCAGTTTCAGAAAATGTTTTACAGACAAATGGAGTATACACATTATTTGACCATGTCAAACTTTAGAGAGAGAGAGAGAAACTACACAGGGATGGCCATGTTGGATCTACAGAAGGCCTTTGACGATGACGTGTGGGGTGCCCCAGGGGTCCATTCTGGGGCCATTACTGTTCTATGTCAATTACATATACAGATGATTCAGCTCTGATCAGGAAATAACACAACGGATAGGGAAGGGGAAGCCTTGAGGTAGGAACTTTAATTGGTAATGGAGTGGTTAATTAACAATACATTCATTACACTTCAGTAAAACCAAATCTATTTTATTTCGGTCAAAGGCTAAACAAAGTTTATTGGATCAAAGTAACTTGTGCAGGAGATGTCATTGAGTCCAGATCGAGATCATTACTTAACACTGGACACTCTCTTTCGGGGGACTTACTGTAATTGCAGAAAGGGTTCTCTTAAAGAGTGCAAACAAACTCCATACCATAAGTACCATAAAACTGGGGAGTTTAACAATACAATTATAAAGTTGCTTGTGTCTGCGCTGATACAGTGTAATTTTGATTACATCTGTTCATCCGGGATTAATGGTTTGTCTACCAAGTTACTGTAAAACACAAGTTACAGGTAATGCAAAATAACATAATTAAGGCTGTCAAAGTTATTGCGTTATTAACGAGTTAACGCAACATTATTTTTGGCACGAGATTAACGGGCTGTTTATTTGTTTTTATTTGATTTTTTCCTTTATTACCCACTGTACACTCTTAAAAAAAAATGTATTTTTACGGGACTTTCAATGTATTATTTTACAGATTACTTTTGTTTTTCTACTTTAAGTGTAAATCCCATAAAAATACAGGAAATTCCATAAAAATACAGTAAATAACCTTTAATACAAATATTAACCATTAAATAAAGGTTGTAATCTGTAGATTGATTTAATAAGAAATTATCTTTTTTTTACAGGATTATTCCATTGCTTAATTGTCTTGAATGTTAAATTACATGTAAAACACCTAGAATATACATCATTTTACTGTATGTGAAAATAAGGCAACTTTCTGTTTTTTTGCTGTTAAACTTTAAATGTAATGTTAAATAATGTTAAAAAAGAGAATAATATAATTAAAAAACAGTAAAAACCTTCAGTTATTCTACAGGTAATTCTTTTTAAATACATGTATTTGCTTAATTGTGTTGAATGTTAAATTACATTGAATTGTATGTAAAAACACATAAGATACTCATCATTTTACTGAATGTGAAAATAAGGCAACTTTCAGTATTTAAAAAAAATACGATCAAACTCCTTCAATAAAGTGACAGAACTTAAAGTTCAGCAGTGAAACACTGTTATTTCACAGGTTTTTCCTACATTTATGATGAAACACCTTCAATTAAGTGACATAACTTAAGTTCAGCAGTGAAACACTGTTATTTTACAGGTTTCCCCATAATTATTACAATCAAACTCCTTCAATTAAGTGACAGAACTTCGTTCAGCAGTGAAACGCTGTTATTTGGCAGGTTTTTCCTACATTTATGATGAAACACCTTCAATTAAGTGACATAACTAAAAGTTCAGCAGTGAAATACTGTCATTTGACAGTATTTTCCTAAATTATTACGATCAAACTCCTTCAATTAAGTGACAGAACTTAAAGTTCAGCAGTGAAACACTGTTATTTCACAGGTTTTTCCTACATTTACGATGAAACACCTTCAATTAAGTGACATAACTTAAGTTCAGCAGTGAAACACTGTTATTTTACAGGTTTCCCCATAATTATTACAATCAAACTCCTTCAATTAAGTGACAGAACTTCGTTCAGCAGTGAAACGCTGTTATTTGGCAGGTTTTTCCTACATTTATGATGAAACACCTTCAATTAAGTGACATAACTAAAAGTTCAGCAGTGAAATACTGTCATTTGACAGTATTTTCCTAAATTATTACGATCAAACTCCTTCAATTAAGTGACAGAACTTAAAGTTCAGCAGTGAAACACTGTTATTTCACAGGTTTTTCCTACATTTACGATGAAACACCTTCAATTAAGTGACATAACTTAAGTTCAGCAGTGAAACACTGTTATTCTACAGGTTTTTCCAAAATGATTACAATCAAACTCCTTCAATTAAGTGACAGAACTTTGTTCAGCAGTGAAACGCTGTTATTTGGCAGGTTTTTCCTACATTTATGATGAAACACCTTCAATTAAGTGACATAACTAAAAGTTCAGCAGTGAAATACTGTCATTTGACAGTATTTTCCTAAATTATTACGATCAAACACCTTCAATTAAGTGACATAACTTAAGTTCAGCAGTGAAACACTGTTATTTTACAGGTTTCCCCATAATTATTACAATCAAACTCATTCAATTAAGTGACAGAACTTCGTTCAGCAGTGAAACACTGTTATTCTACAGGTTTTTCCAAAATGATTACAATCAAACTCCTTCAATTAAGTGACAGAACTTAAAGTTCAGCAGTGAAACACTGTTATTTCACAGGTTTTTCCTACATTTACGATGAAACACCTTCAATTAAGTGACATAACTTAAGTTCAGCAGTGAAACACTGTTATTTTACAGGTTTCCCCATAATTATTACAATCAAACTCCTTCAATTAAGTGACAGAACTTCGTTCAGCAGTGAAACGCTGTTATTTGGCAGGTTTTTCCTACATTTATGATGAAACACCTTCAATTAAGTGACATAACTAAAAGTTCAGCAGTGAAATACTGTCATTTGACAGTATTTTCCTAAATTATTACGATCAAACACCTTCAATTAAGTGACATAACTTAAGTTCAGCAGTGAAACACTGTTATTTTACAGGTTTCCCCATAATTATTACAATCAAACTCATTCAATTAAGTGACAGAACTTCGTTCAGCAGTGAAACACTGTTATTCTACAGGTTTTTCCAAAATGATTACAATCAAACTCCTTCAATTAAGTGACAGAACTTAAAGTTCAGCAGTGAAACACTGTTATTTCACAGGTTTTTCCTACATTTACGATGAAACACCTTCAATTAAGTGACATAACTTAAGTTCAGCAGTGAAACACTGTTACTTTACAGGTTTCCCCATAATTATTACAATCAAACTCCTTCAATTAAGTGACATAACTTCGTTCAGCAGTGAAACACTGTTATTCTACAGGTTTTTCCAAAATGATTACAATCAAACTCCTTCAATTAAGTGACAGAACACAAAGTTCAGCAGTGAATTTTTTTTTACAGATATTTGCTATATATTCTCTGTATTTTTACAGCCCAACTGCTGTATACAAATTCAAATTACCTATTATTTGAAATCCCTTTAAAAGTATCTGGACAAGACATTTTTCTTTTTTAAATGTCAATGCACATTAGGGAAAATGAATGATGTTCAAATAAAAGCCCAAGTTCTAATCTATCGGTTTTCATTTCATGTTTCAATCTGCTCCAGAGGCTGATATAAAAGGTTTTATTAACTGACAATTCTGAAAATCTTTCCAAAAAACCCTAATTGCATAGGTTTTAATAGGAGTTTTTAGCAGGCGTTTTATGTCTAAATGGGTTAAGTATTCATTTTGCATGGTCTCAGCTGCACTCCAGTTCAACAACCCACAAGCAAGCACTCTTCTCAGTATATTTGGAGTACATACAGTTGATATATACAGTTGATATACCTTGTAAAAGTCAGTACAGTTAATGTGTCAAAAGTAGAAATAAGCATTTAAAAGCTCTATTCTCCAATGTGGATGATAATCTGCCAATGGTGAAAAGGAAACGACTATATCTAGCATACTATTGTATAGTGCTGAGAGATGAGTCGGCGGTGGTGTCTCGAAGGAGAGCGGTATTTATTAGCACAACATTTTATATGGAAATCACAACATTTATATGGAATGTCACTGTAAACCAGTGTTCATTTTGGCAGCTATTTTCATTTTAGTTTTAGTCTTAGTAATGTGTCAAGTGCTCCTTTTTCGTTTATCATATTTAGTCATTTTCATTTATTTTTTTCGTTTAGTCAGTTTTAGTCAACTAAAATGTCTGAGCATTTTAGTAAACGGATGACATTTTTGTCTATTTTTAGTCAATGGAAAAAAACTTGGCAGAAGTCAGAAATAGTCAACATGGAACATATTCTGATTTAAATTGCGTATTTATTTTTTAACCTATAGGGGAATCTGAGTCGGCGGCACAAGTAATAAACAGGAAGGGTGCAGCACTCACTGTCGATCTGTGAATGGAGAAATAACTTAATAAGACAGTCACATTATGGCCCTGTCCACACGAGAGTTTGGATTTAATATGACCGAAGTTTGAAAAAATAAAACTCCGTCCACACGGTGAACACAGGTGGACAACCGTGTATAACTGCGTACTCACGGGCAGAGCTGGAACCCAGCAACCGATACATTTAGTACAATGTAATACAATGCCAAAGCAGTAGGCGGCGATGTTGTTCAGACATGAAGGCCATTTCAACCAATCAGAAAAGACTGAACGCTCACTAAACTTCCTGTTGGGTCGCGATCTGCCATTAATTTACTGAAGAAGAAGAAGTAAACTTCCTGTTTAGAAGCACAGCTGGACCCTATTGATCATTTTGCCAACGGAACATATATTTTCAGCAAAGAAAGAAACTGCAATAAACAAACGGATACATTCACTGTGTTCTGCCTCTCATTTTGTTGATGAAACAAAACCATCAGCAACACAATTTACCACCAAGAGCGGATAGTTTAGTCTCACAAAAAAGATCTCCGGTGTTGTTAGCTACATGCTAATGTCAATGGCATTCTCTATGTATAGTATATAGCTTAAATGCTAACGTAATAATGTAACGTTAACGCTAGTATAATGAATGGATGCAAACGTTATTTAACACATTGCAGAATGGGTACAATACAATACGGCTCAATACAAACAATTGTTAAGGGGATGCAGTCTGGACTGGGTTCCTTATAACAATAACTTGACAACACATGAGTTTAGTTTAGCTGCAGCTACATGTTTACTCTGAGCGTCAACAGACATCAGTCGATCACAACACTCTTCAACACAGACGATACGTTTTTAACAAAAGTTTGTTACAATCATTTTCATATAACGCTACTTGGGACAGCTCTGCTGTAAACACTGGTGTAGTTGGCTCTGCTCTAATCTCTCTACCCCGCGGTCTGCCGTGAACATGGGGAATAATTGCGACAGCTCTGCTGTAAACACTGGGAATAACCCCGGTTGCTATGCCCACACGCAACTGCAAAACCGCACAACTCCACCCTGGCCACCGGTTTCAAAGACCGCGGTTGCAGTGTAGCAAATCCCCGGTTGTGTGTGGCCGAACAGTGCAACTGCGCACATACAATCACGGTTACATTAAACCCAGCGTTCGTGTGGACGGGGCCTATGTCTGGCCTTGCTCACCTGGCAGCGATTTATTTGAAAATATTAAATAACAGTAACAGCAGCCAGTGTAACAGTGTCAACAACACTAACAGGATACTGTGTTTTGTAAACAAACAAACACAGTAGTTGAACTTGAGTAGATAATAGTACAGTACAATAGTGTATAGTACACACAGTAGCAATCTGATTGCAATCTGCTTGCATAAACATAAAATGATAAATCACATTTTGAGGTTGTTGTGTAAAGTGCCACATGGTGATGGAAGGTCTGGTTAGGGGTTAGATTTAGAGGTGGTCTAGGTTTGGTTAGGGGTTAGAGTTAGAGATGGTCTAGAGGTCTGGTTATGGCCTCTATTAACCAGACCTAGACCACCTCTGACTCTAACCCCTAACCAGACCAAGACCACCTCTCTGACTCTAACCCCTAACCAGACCTAGACCACCTAGGCTCTTACTCTAACCCCCAAGTTAAGTTTGGTGATGGTCATTGGTCAGTGCTGGGCTGCTGCTGGCAGCGGTTTATTCTATAACAACATGATACTGTAAACTAAACACAGTAGTACTAGTAGTACACACTGATTGCAATCTGCTTGCATAAAAATATACATTCTGAGGTCAGTGTACTGTTAAAGTGCCACATGGAAGAGGTCTGGTTAGTGGTTAGAGTTAGAGGTGGTCTAGGTCTGGTTAGGGGTTAGAGTTAGAGGTGGTCTAGGTCTGGTTATGGCCTCTATTAACCAGACCTAGACCACCTCTGACTCTAACCCCTAACCAGACCTAGACCACCTCTAACTCTAACCCCTAAGTTACGGTTGGTGATGGTCAGTGCTGTATTCTATAACAGTGTAAACGTCCGTGCGTAACCAAAGTGCTCAACCATAATATACTATAATGTGTATATGTACTGTATATCACTTTATATACATGCCAACACTAATTTATTAATCATATTGTAAATAAGCTGTGTATACCAACTATGGGGTGCTCTTTGCCATGTGTGTATGGATATATATATATATATATATATATATATATATATATATATATATATATATATATATATATATATATATATACATACACACACATACATATCCATGGCAAAGAGCACCCCAGTTGGTGTACAGCTTATTATTTATAATATGATACAGTATTTATGGGATAAATATATATGCGTGTGTGTATATGTGTATGTATACAGTATATACAGAACAATGCTATAAACATCATGTATGAATATGTATCATGTATGAATATGTGCAGGTATATATGTGTATAAAAAATGGGAGTCTTCAGGCGTAGGCCCGGCAAGCTATATAGTGCTTCTCCCTAGCCCTTTTCGGACAATGCTGCAACAGCAGCTGGTAAAACTTGCGATTTATGACCATTGTCATGTGTCCAATATAAAAATTAACTGAACTGAAAACAAGAATGTTATTCATCCTCTTTCTTCCAGTGCTCCTGTATCTTGTTTCGCTTCATTTTAGTCCTGATGGCTCTGGATTCTCTGTAATACACACAAACAGAAATACTATTTCAATCAACCTCATGGAGAAATAAAGAAGAAATTGCATCAGATTGATGTCCAAATCTTCAGAATTTGGACATGAGACCATTCTGATCTTGTGAGCTCACGTTTCACTGCCCACATCATTCTGGCAAATCTCCATAGAGAGAAGTTTGTAATCTACGAGAAGAGGTGGTTTAGGTGTGACAACAGTGAGAAGCAACTGTTCATTTCAAAACACCAATGGCGGAGGTTAGCGTAGATGCTGCTATTAACATTAGTTATATCTGAAATGAAATGAGTTTCTTAATTGGAAGAGCAAAGAACAGCACTGAAGGTTTTCTTTCCTGTGGAAACTGTATTCGCTTTACTCCCGACCTTGTGGTGGAAATAATTAGATTTACCTGAATAGAGGTTGATCCGATCACCTGCCAAATAGTTTTGAAAAAAGGGACATGAAATAAATCACAAGTAATCAAATGAATTAACAGCAAACTCACCAGTCATTCCAGCCAGTCATGCTCTGATATCTTCGATATGAGTGACAGGACCTTGGGATTGACTGCGAGACACTTCTTATTGCCTTGTTTGTGGACTTTTGAGCCCTTGTCCGGATTTATCTTGAACATGCATCTGTAGAGGAGTGGTACATAAAAGGATTGACATCGTTATCAAATGGTGTACATTTACACAATTCCGTTCATTCTCACATTGGTGGGCCTTGGCTGCATACCGTGATACTGCTATAGCCTATGTGTGTGCTGCTCTCAATGAATGTTTGAAAGAATGGGCTCTGTCACTCATGCCCTGCCTTCTGCACTGCATTGATTCACTCTCAAACTGCTACAAGGACTTTATGATTAAAAGTTCATTATGCTGCGGTTAGGTGGCCGAGCGGAGATTGCGTTCGTCACCAACCCCGGAGCTGTGAGCTGGATTCGCCTGTTCGAATCCAGCTCGAATCCAGCTCACAGCTCCGGGGTTGTCACCAGCTTGGCTGGCCGTCTGCACTAATACAATTGGCTGTATTAGAGGGTGGGAGAAGCTGGCGGGGTGGGTCCGGGTCGTTGTAAACAGCGACTCCTACAGTTCGGTCGGGGCGCCTGCTAAGCGCGGATAGGACTTGAGGGGGATAGTGTGATCCTCCCACACGCTACGCCCTCTCGATGAGAATCCGCGCTGCCAGGTGAAAAGAAGCGGTGATTGGCTGGACGTGTGTCGGAGGAAGCACGTGGTAGCCTCCACTCTCCCAGATGATCTGACTGTGGGGGGTAAGTGCGCAGCGACCAGGAAGGGACTGGGAATTGGCATACGACTAACATTGGGATGGGAGAAAATCGGAGGAAAATGGAGGGGGAAAAAGATAAAAAAAAAAAAAAAAAAAAAAAGTTCATTATGCTGGTAAATGAATAAAAAGATGAAAAAAATATACAATTACCTTTGAAGAAACTCCATTGTTGCACCCAGCTCTACAGGATAGTCGATGTTGAGGGCATAATAGATCATGAACATGGCATTGACTGCTTCAGTGAACGTTGAGACTCCATCATTGACCACCACCTGGTCCACTGCTACCATGAAGACAGATGCAGTCAGTGGGCTTTGTCCTGTGAAGGTATGACAGACACACGCGCACACACACACACACACACACACACAGAAAAATAGACAACACTGAGCTGACAAGTTTTAACATTAGCCAAAATGCGGGCGGCTAGGTGGCGCAGTGGGCAAGGCGTTCGCCACCAATGCAGGAGATGCTGGGTTCGAGCTTGGACGTTGTGGACAGCGACTCCTACAGGTCGGTTGGTGCGCCTGCGCAGTAGAATCAGGAAGCAACGAGGGCGGCGTGTCTCTCCCACGCAGACCCTCGCCGCTGAGAGATCACGCTGTGCAGGTGAAAAGATGCGACGGCTGCCTCCTTGAGTACCGGAGGGGACACGTGATGCAAGGCTTCGTCCACATTGCAGCCGGCTTGTGGGAGGCATGGCCTAACAGCGTTCGAGACAGGGGAGGGTAGGGGGAAGGGTAGGGTAATTGGACAATACAAAATTGGGGACGGGAGAAAAATAGAAAAATGGGGAGAAAAAGTAGATAAAAAAAAACATTTATTTTTCGATAATTCACCGCTGTCATGGGCAACGCGCAATAATGACCGCTGTCAGGGGCAACAGAGCGCTATTGACCAATCACAATCAAGCATTTTGATCGCAGTCACGAAAGCTAAGCATTACCATTATGCACAACTGCACTACATCAGTGCAATCAAGTCCACACACCTGCCGGGTGCCGGCGATGACAGAGGAGCCACAGAACAACTGAGTCTGCATTTGATCTCATCTTGTCGATGGTGTAAAATGAATTAGGTATATTGTTAGTAAGTTAGCCATGTAATAAGCGGGATAATGTATAGCTATACTCTGTCAATGTCGCAAAATAATTGACCTTCACTGGGTTTAGAACACCTCGGCTGTGCCTCGGTGTTCCAGAACGCAGTGTCTGTCAATTATTTTGCGACAATGACAGAGTATAGCTATACATTATCCTTTACTTAACTTACCACACAGCAATATGCATGGGGTTGTGGGAAGATCCTGAGAGTTCACATCTGCTGCAAGATCGGTATCGTCAACATTTATGAGCATCTTGTTTTGGTCTTCTTTGAAGTGAGCTAAAAGCAGTAACACAGTCCCAACGGAGTCATCACAACCCGCAGCCTGGATTTGAGGTTGGAGTTTTCCTGCAACACTATCTCTTTCTGGGCGCAGACACTTGAAAAATCCCAGGACTCTTTTGTATTTTACATTCATGGCCTCTTGGAATTCTTCATTTATCTGGACCCCAGTCAGTTCATTGAAATGAGCCTTCAAGCCAGTTGTGTTGAAAAGATAGGGCCATTCTTTTTTCAAAGTCCGTGTGTCTTTCTCATCTAGGACATCTCTTCTCTGGGAGGCAAACGTGTTAGTCATCAATGCTTCTATTTTCTTCTCATCTTTCTCATTTTCCTCAAACATTTTATGTAGGTCCTCTTTCATCTTCCTCTGTGATTCGTCATTTGCAGCACGCAGTTGAGGTTCTGGGTTCACACATCCATAAGACATTTTCCTTCGTGTCTTTCCCTTGTCAACACTGCTGGGAGTCATCGTTGGTGGACCTATCCTTTTGTGGTTGTCCACTCTGCATTGTAGTTGTTTTGCTAGAGCATCGTAGCCACTACCTATGACTTGATCCTCAATCACATCCTTGAATGACTTAGGATACTCTTGTACCATCTTGCGGGCAATTTCATTCAAATGTTTCTTTTGAGGATGTTTGCAGACAACCAGGATTTCTGCGGAAATCAACCTGACTATTTCTCTTCTATCCCTCGCCGTTGGCCGCTCTTCATTCTCCAATATTTTTTGTATATTCGACGGCATGATGTTCCACTGTATCTTGAAACTGAAGTGCCAGTTATTGTCCAGTGCTGCTGTTCCCTTCTCACGGCTGATGGAGCACTCATTTGTGGAGGACAATGAGGACATCGGCAGACCTGGAATACAGTAAGCCATAATTAGCACAGATATGAGAGATTGGTTGTTTTGCCTCTGAGACAATATCATTTATATTTTAAATGAAACAATGAACTATGAGGTAAAAGTTCAGAATGTCTGCTTTCAATTCATGTGTTGTTTTTTAACATACATTGAACCATTTTAGAATAGTGCCATTCTGTATGACAGGTGTTTATTTTTTTTTAAACACATTTACATAGTCAGTAAGAACAGTTTTGGGCCGACCATTTACCAATTGAATTCAACATCCCCAACAGTATACATGGTAAATGTACGCACGTTTATTTGTGATGGGGCATAGTCTTGGCGTGAACGGAGGTGACAAGGAGCTTGTAGGCGAGCAGGAGTCAAACAGCGCATCCGCATTTCTGTCTGGAGTGTTGTTGGGAAAGTCTGTAGAGGGGTCCAAAATGGTAGTGAATGATAACGTTATTTTCAAAACAGGCACAGAGGAGTATTATCATATTGTTTGGACCACCACCTCTGCAAGTACACTACTCAGTGCGACCATGGTTGGATGTTAACAGTGAAGACGGCAACAAATTGAGCCCACAATATGAAACTCACATTTGAAGCTTAAATCAGTGTATTTAAGGGGGGTAGGCTCCCAGATTTCTATGTACTTTTTATTATAATCTCTGCATTTGTCATAATGTCTCGATGGTAATCAATAGATTATGATGATAGGTGCATTCTGGTTCGGCTTCTGACGCACAACTAGGCCGTCCAATTAAACCTGCTGGTTTGAGTTTTGATTGGGTGGAGGTAAATCTTCCCCTGACCCCTTATCCATTATGGATTTTGATTTGACATCATAATTTATTGATTACCATCGAGACATGACAAATGCAGAGGTTATAACAAAAAAAAAAGTACACAGTACATTTCACAGAGTAAATTCTACTCAAACTGAGTACATTTGACTCAAACTGAGTAAGATTTTACCCAAACCAGTTTGAGTAAAATGTACTCAGTTTGAGTACAATTTACTCAGTTTGAGTAAAATTTACTCTGTGAAATGTACTGTGTATATCTGGGAGCCTACCCCCCCCCCCCCCCCCTTAATAGGAGAACCCATTAGAACCCTAATACTTGAACTCATTCCATGTGTACCTCATTAAGGCAGCAGCTAATTATGTAATGAGCACAGTGCAATCTCCTTTCTGGTCGTAACAGACCTCTCAAGTATTGTCATTTGAAAGGAAAGTGTGCACAATGGTTTTACTTACTGCCGCTAGAAGAAAAAATGCCTGAACTGGCAGGAAAGGCTGTAGACGGGCTACTGGAATCTTCTTCCGATTCTCTGCGGTTGTAACCTAAAGATAGATACTTTATTAATCCCATTTTGTTAAACAAAAGTCAGTTTGACATACACTCTACTATATAAAAATGAAGACATGCTCAAATAGAGTGACAGTCAATGTTTCACTTACGCTTGGCATGAGCAAGTAACTTTCTGGATTCCACCGGCTTCAGTACACCTTCAAGTTCATGCGGTTGCAAAAACTGTAGATCGTCCACACTAGTCACTCCGAGGCCGTCAAGTAAATCCAGTAGTAAAGGTTGTAGTCCAGAGCCTGGAAGCACGGCATTTATGTAACTGGCCAGGTCACCCATGACTACAAAGAAAGATAAACACAGCTTGAGCCCAGATTTAGCTAAAAGCTAGCAGGTGAAAAGATGCGACAGGCTGCCTCCACATGTATCAGAGGGGACATGTGATGCAAGGCTTCGATCCTCCCTACAACCGACCAGTGGGGGGCATATGCAAGCAACAATCAGGACAGGGGAGGGAGAATTGGCACAAGAGGTAAATTGGGATGGGGAGAAAAATCACAGAAAGGGCAGAAAAAGTAGAAAAAAAAAACAGTAATGAAAGCTGTTTAGGATGGTAGTTCAATGCTAAATAAATACGGCTGTTTTTATTGGCTCACCTGGGGTGCCATTGGCTGAGGGGCACAGCTGTTTGATGCCAGCTCCTCCTTGCAGTGTGTGGAAGTGTGTGAAGACACTGAACGCCCAACTGCTGACACCTATCCTGCCACTTTGCCTGAGTCTGTCCTCAGTGTGTGTGTGTGTGTGTGTGTGTGTGTGTGTGTGTATGAGAATGATTTGGATGCCTATACTACATGTTATATATGCCTCGTGCAGCAATTTAGAATTTAGAATGTATGTACCCAATCAATTATGAATCGAATCATTACTCCCAAGAATCAAGATCAAATATAACTGAGATTCCCATCCCCTCCCCAACTAATCAGCCACCCCATATATCGTCAGTAGCGAATTCAGTAAGCTACTGATCCAGAACACTGTGTTTAAGGGACAGGACTCTCATTCCACATAGACTATATGCAGCTAGTGGATAAAAGTCCAAACACTGTTCAGCATTGATGCAAACCATTTGTCTAGCTGCTTCTCCAAGGTTATAGAGGCCATACTCTGCCAGATAGGATGACGAGTGTGGTATCACCAGGAAGTACACACACTTGTTTTCCTTCATCAGAATGAGCTCAATTTGTCCAAATTCCACTGACTCTTCATTCTTAATGCATAGAAAATAGCCTTTCCTATACAGGGTACCCTTCCACTGCACTTCTGTGGACACCAACTCAGGATGTGGGAGCGAGCTTGCTTTAACCGCATCACGCACTTGGTCACTGTACAAGTCAGTGTGGTAAGGAAACATGTTTTTTACTTGCAAAGTTGCAGGAAAGAAAGAGCTGGAGTTCAGATATGACTGAAGCAGCTGATGATTGTTTGCAAGTGTCTTACACACATTTTTGAAGTTCTGTGTCCTCCTTATGCATCTTTTGAAGTATGAGTGTTTGCTCTCAAACCTCATTGTCCACAACCGTATGAGCGGACCAAGTTTCACGATCAAAGAGGGATAGTGGACGAGGTAGTGATGTTTTGGTTTGAGTTTCTCTGTGGGAAATAGTTGTTTCCTTGTTTCAAGATAATCTTGAATCTGAACATTGAGGAAACAGATTTGAGGTACAGATATCTTGGGGGCACAGACCAACTCACAAAGCTCTTTCAGCAAGATCAGTAACTGCCACACTGGATCCTTAGTATCCGACATCTTATCCCCAATAATCACTGGTAGAAGTCTCAAAAGACACCAATTCTCAGCCGCCTGACCACCAATCTTCATACCACTTATACTTACTTCACAAGGAGCAGAACCAGCATCAGAACCCACATATTTGAACTGTGCGATTCGTCGGTTCAGCTGTGTGTATGTGAACCATTTCTTCACCTTTACAAAATACCTCAAGTAAAGGGTAAGGTCATAGGCTACTACGCCTTCAAACAAGTCATGGCCTATGCATGGTGGGAGCCCTGGCTGGCATACATGGAAATACTTAAGAGAGTTGAAAACAGAGTCAAACTTGAGTCCCTTTACATGTGTTGCCTCAGAGTCCTGTAGTTGTCGCAGTGCTTCCTTGTAGGTCTCAACTGTTCTTACCGGAAACCGGTCTGTCGGGTTGTCCATTTTATTTGTAGGGACTAAGCAATACCTGCAGCAGTGACTTGCAGTACTGAAATTCTCAGTAAAGCCACCGATCGAGTGAGAGCCTAAATTGTCCCCCAGAATACATACGACTGTTGCCCGCACCACCTGGCCAGATGAAGTGACCAGTCCATGCCTCTCAAGTTCTCTAATATCTGACAGCATCCGTGCAAACAACTTTTCATGTGCAAAGTACTTAAAGTACCTCTCAGGACACAGAAGCAAAAGCTGCAAGTTGTCAACACTAGAACGATAGATGGCCTCGAAGTTGGCAAGTGTAAAGTAAACTCCTACAATTTTGTGCTTCTTCTTTGATGATCCAAGAGGGTTCACTACCTCAAATGCATCCTGGTACAAGATAAGCTTTAAGCTTATACCTGGCTCCATGAATAAGTCGTTGGACTTGAAAACAGATCCATCGCAAATATCAGTGAACACATTAGTAGAAGCAGCATTATTTTGTGGCTTCACACACTGTTGCCACACAACTGGGTCTTTTAACATGGATCGTAAAGTATCCTGAAGTGGGATATATTGTGCATAGCACTCCCTTCTATTCTCGTCTGTGCCAAGATAAATAGCCTGTGGGTGCACATATGAAAAGTTCTTTTGGAAGAACATCTTTCTTCTGTGCCCAGTGGAAAGGTGAGAGCTGCACAGCGAATGCAAATCTGCTTCTCCCAAAATACTCAAAACACTGTCAATATCAGTCTCAGACAAGTTTGTTTTAGCTCCCATTAACTTTTTGAATTCCTTCTTAGTGTACCGATGACACGTATCATTCAAACTGTCAATTTCTTCAACAATAATCTGTATTGTTGATGATGGAATGAGGCATTTAGCCTGCAGACGCATGTAAAAAAGGCATAGATTTTTTTGATACAGGGCTCTCATTTCAGTGTCATCTGGCATGTCGTCAGATGAACTTGCTACATGACTTTCATCTAAATCCCTTTGCACCTCAGCGGAATCCTGAGTAGACTGCGATTGTGTAGGGCCAGGGGTTACAAACAACTCTGTTTGATTCATATGCAACCGTGCGATATGGCTAGTGAATGATGATTTTACTTTATAGGTTTTGTCACAATTTGCAAATGGACATTTTACTGTCTCTTTTTTCAATATATGCAATTTCAGATGTGCAATGACATCCCTGAGATTAGTATATTGCTCCTGACAACTTGCGGCCTCGCATTTGAATGAACATCCTATATAATTTCTTTGTGAAGCAGAGATGGTCCTGTGGTCACGGTACATATGTGTTTTCAAAGCAGTATACTTCAGAAACTGATGTTTGCAGTCAGCCACACCACAAGGGAATTGCTTGTTTGCTTCATGTCTATGAAGTAACTGATGGTCAACATAACGTTTAAGCGATTTGAATGACAGGCCACAGGACTTACATTTACATGTATGACCAGGCATTTTTCAGAAGTTAAGTATTCCCTCAAATCTCATGTTCCATCTAACAATTCCAGGAAATTCTGTGTGTGTGCATGTGTATGGATATGACAACAAGTAAGGTATTGGTGTTTAGCAAACTTGTGTATACATGTGGACTAACCTGTCCTAAATCTGCAGATAGGCTAAATGTTGCAACTGATGAAGCGGAACTTCAATCCAAACTGTTGAGACAAAATAAGTGTAAGTGAAGCACAAATAAACTTCAAAAAAGGTTATTTCTAGTGCCGTCAGGCAATTAAAAAAATTTATCTAATTAATCGCATTTTAACCGCATAACCATTTTAGGCCTGATATTTTATATTCTATAATCATATTTCAAATTGCATGTGTCCGGATGGCAGAATTCAGTACTGTATCTACAAAACCTTCTGTTGTATTTTTGTTCAATAAACAATGTGGACTAGGCCAACAGTGACTTTCATGAAGAATGGGGAAAAAAAGTATTGAAATTGACCCAGTTTTAGCGTTTTTATCAAACATTTTGTCTGCCCAACACAATCACCACGCACGTGCATATTTTAATCAATGGTTCATAACGTGCGTGTGTAATCGAAATGATCGTCACAACAGGTGCAGGGCACCAGGGGGCTCACCAGGGGGCGCTGAGAGTCACACACAGCTAGTGGCAGGCACTGATATATGCTTGCTACTACTAGCCGAATGAAAATGTATCTGTTTCACCTAACACTATTGCTCCGTGATTATAGCCACCCATCTCTAAAGCCACCACCCATCTCTAAAGCCACAACCACATTACCATATTTGTAATAATGTAAATCATTGTGTCGTTGTACACATATTGTGTTTATAACGTTAGTAGCTAACATAGCTTAGCTTGGTAGCTATTGTGCTAACAAAATATCCCGACATCCGGCTCGCTGGCCGGCATGAACGGCCGACCCAAAATGGTTCTCTCCTCTCTGTACACCCCGTCCCCACGGGTACCCTGCCGGGGGGCCATGGACGCGACAACGGCGACAATGGTGGCAGCCTGTAGGGCATAGATATCTATAATAGAATATAGATGTCTATGCTGTAGGGTGCTCAAGCCCGTAAAGGCTAGTGGTTCACGATAGCTATGAGCTAACAACGGCCGCCGCTGTTGTCGCGTCCACAAGCTCCTCCGCAGGACACCCGCGAGGACGGGGGCACACAAAGAGGAGAGAACCATAGGCTAACGTCAGTGTAGTGGTCCTGACTGTAGGCAGCAGGGACGGCGGAGCTATATAGGCTAACTGTGATGCACCTAGTGGGCCACCATTGAACTAGTACTATGACCCGGACGCGTGAATATTAAAGGCAACCAACTTGTGTTCAGCTTTTCGTTCAGCGTTTCTCTGATTGGCCACACGGCCAATCAATCAATCCACTAGCACACGCCCTCGCGCAAAGAGAGACGCGGCAAAAGCGCTGGTCGAACCAGCGGTGTTCTGTTGTGTGACTGTACTCTACAGCGGTGTTCTGTTGTGTGACTGTACTAAACACTTCCACCACATGACCGACATTTGACATACAGTACACCTCCTATCTATGTTGGGATTATGTTTGGTCATGACAAAACAATAAAAATCGCTACTGTTAGTAAGCTGCCACCACCCACTTCAATGACAGAGCTCTCATATTTGCGAATGCATAAACTATATCTTAAATTATGGCGATGTGTCTAATATGGCTGTCGTGTAGTCATTGATAAGCGACAGCCATATTAGACACATAGCCATAATTTAAGATATAGTTTATGCATTCGCAAAATATGAGAGCGCTTGTCATTGAAGGGCTTCCTACAACGGAGGAACGGCCGCTGCTGCTGCTGGAGCTGAACCGAGTCAAGCCGCGGGCGGCACACGGAAGCCGGGGAAAAACAACCGCGTCGCCCCGCTGGCTCTTCAACAAGCAGCCTCCACAGCTCCAGTTAACCTAATTTATACCGTAATGAATCATTAAAAAATATACTGTTAACTGGAATATGTTGTTTCTTTACACATATGTTGGATTATGTAATTGGGTTTTCATGACAAAACAATAAAAATCGCTACTTTACATCAGGGTGAACGCTGAACCGAGTCAAGCCGCGGGCGGCGCACGCAAGCCGGAGAAAAAACAACCGCGTCGCCCCGCTGGCTCTTCAACAAGCAGCCTCCACAGCTCCAGTTAACCTAATTTATACCGTAATGAATCATTAAAAAATATACCGTTAACTGGAATATGTTGTTTCTTTACACATATGTTGGATTATGTAATTGGGTTGTCATGACAAAACAATAAAAATCGCTACTTTACATCAGGGTGAACGCTGTTACACTGCCACCACCCACTTCAATGACAGAGCTCTCATATTTGCGAATGCATAAACTATATCTTAAATTATGGCTATGTGTCTAATATGGCTGTCGCGAAGTCATTGATAAGCGACAGCCATATTAGACACATAGCCACAATTTAAGATATAGTTTATGCATTCGCAAAATATGAGAGCTCTGTCATTGAAGGGCTTCGTTCTACAACGGAGCACGGTCGCTGCTGCTGGAGCTGGACCGAGTAGAGCCGGCGGCGGTGCACGGAAGCCGGGGACTAACCACCGCATCGCCCCGCTGACGTTAAAAACGCGAAATAACGTTACTGATGTACAGTGACACCCAGAGTTTCTAGTTACAGTAGTGACGCGTGAATCGAGATAGTCCTAACACTAGTCTGTAACAGTGTTTATTATTAAGAGTCAGATAGTCCTAACAGTGTTTATAGTCCTAACACAGTGTTTATTAGTAATAGTCAGATAGTCAGTGTTTATTATTTCATAACTGTATGGGCTTTGTTTATACATGTACAGTGACGAGTGAATCTAACTTTGGTTGTTAAAAACGCGAAACATAATAATCAGTCAGCAGCGCTCCACTGCTACCGCAGCCCAACACAAGTGCGTTGGAACAGCAGCCCAACACTACACAAGTTGGTTGCTCGCGCTGCCGCGCTGCCGCACTTGCTCTTTGGATTTCATTTGGGACGTGGGACGGCTGCGCTTGCCTGCGCGTGGGGGCGGGGGGGCGCGGCCAATCAGAGAAAAGCCGAACACAAGTTGGTTGCCTTTAATATTCACGCCTGCAACCAACTTGTGTTCGGCTTTTCTCTGATTGGCCGCGCCCCCACGCGCAGGCAAGCGCACGTCCCAAATGAAATCCAAGGAGCAAGCGAGCGGCAAGCGAGCGGCAGGCTGCTGTTCCAACCAACTTGTGTTCAGCTGCGGTAGCAGTGGACATACAGTACACCTCCTATCTATGTTGGGATTATGTTTGGTCATGACAAAACAATAAAAATCGCTGACAGAGCTCTCATATTTGCGAATGCATAAACTATATCTTAAATTATGGCGGATATAGTTTATGCATTCGCAAAATATGAGAGCGCGCCGCTGTCATTGAAGGGCTTCCTACAACAGAGCACCGCCGCTGCTGCTGCTGAAGCTGTATCAAGCCGGCGGCGGTGCACGGACGCCGGGGAAAAACCACCGCGTCGCCCCGCTGGCGCTTCAGGCTCAGCAGCCTCCACGGGCGAAATAACATATAACGTTACAGTTCCACACTGATGTACAGTGAGTGTCTAATATGGCTGTCGCGAAGTCATGCCTCTCCCTCTGAAAGCCCATCCACGCTGTGTATCATAGACTACCAGATTCGCACTCGTGTATAAACAAAGCCCATACAGTTATGAAATGCGCTGAACTAGAAAGCGTAAAGTTATTATGTTTCGCGTTCCATTGATTAACGCCATTACCTGCTGTGCTGTAGGAAGCAGAGGTACAGTAAGTTACAGTAGGTGTAGGTTACATGTTTAATCAAAGCCCATACAATTTTTCATAATATTTCAAATATCATAATGATGTGTTTTCTATATTATATCCACAATCATTCATCTAAAAAATTGTATGGGCTTTCATTAAACATGTAACCTACACCTACTGTAACTTACTGTACCTCTGCTTCCTACAGCACAGCAGGTAATGGCGTTAATCAATGGAACGCGAAACGTAGTCTATGATACCCAGCGTGGATGGGCTTTCAGAGGGAGAGGCATGACTTCGCGACAGCCATATTAGACACTCACTGTACATCAGTGTGGAACTGTAACGTTATATGTTATTTCGCCCGTGGAGGCTGCTGAGCCTGAAGCGCCAGCGGGGCGACGCGGTGGTTTTTCCCCGGCGTCCGTGCACCGCCGCCGGCTTGATACAGCTTCAGCAGCAGCAGCGGCGGTGCTCTGTTGTAGGAAGCCCTTCAATGACAGCGGCGCGCTCTCATATTTTGCGAAGCGATTTTTATTGTTTTGTCATGACCAAACATAATCCCAACATAGATAGGAGGTGTACTGTATGTCAAATGTCGGTCATGTGGTGGAAGTGTTTAGTACAGTCACACAACAGAACACCGCTGTAGAGTACAGTCACACAACAGAACACCGCTGGTTCGACCAGCGCTTTTGCCGCGTCTCTCTTTGCGCGAGGGCGTGTGCTAGTGGATTGATTGATTGGCCGTGTGGCCAATCAGAGAAACGCTGAACGAAAAGCTGAACACAAGTTGGTTGCCTTTAATATTCACGCGGACGGCCAAGGCATTTCCTGAAGTGACGTCACGGCCGTGCTAGCTTTTAGATTCGGCTCATTAATATGCACCTGGCTATAGTGACGTCGGCGTTTGATAAGCTTTTTTGATTCGCACGTGCATGTTATTCGTGCGTGGACCTTTTTAACTCTTTCAGAGTGATTTCCGGTGTCAAATGGAAAAAAATAAATAATGAAATTATATACCAATGATGTAAACTACCCATAATTGATCAGTAGGGTTTAACCTGGAGGTTGGGCTTTAATCATCTTTAGGATAGAGGGGGGTATCATGCACCCCCCGGAAATATACTTCTAACCAGTGTTTCTAGATTTGAAAAAAATTATAGGCTTATGTTAACAAGTTGTCAGAGTGTCCCATGTATCATTTATATGCAAATTAAGGACATGATTATCAAAAAAACGCAAACAAATCTGTTTAATATATCTCAGCCAATATTGCAGATAACTGAACCAAGTCAATCAGGGCAAGCTTATTTGACGCATATCTCGCCTAGAAAGGCTTTCGAAATAGTGAAATGCCATTTGATGGTAGAAATTCGTTTGTTTTCACTCATAAGATGGCGGCGGTCATAAGATGGCGGCGGTCTCGTAACAATAACCTGCAAACCATCCACGTGGTACATACATGTACATAGGCGCCGCTATACTATAGGTGGCAGTGAGATCCTGCTGTAACAACCTCTGTGGAAATATTATCACATTTAAAAAAAGATAAAATCTCCTAAGTTTTAACCTTAACCTAAACAAACGTATTGCTGAAAATATACACTCTATGACTGCTGTCATATACTGCAGAGAACTCTTTCATGGCAAATAAGTAATCTGGTCTTTCCAAAGACATGCGGGACACGTGTGCACGAATACACCTTAAATGATTTTCGAATATAATGCAAAGTTTTGTTCATATTGATTCTACCAAGTGTATACTTTTTATTTCTGAATTTCCCATTCTTAATTCTTACATGTGTGCATGAACACATTCATTGCTTTAGCTGCTTTGCACGAACAAACATGTACGCTAGCATATTGTTACGGTAAAATACGTGGAAATGTACATTTTAAGACAAGACGACAGTCGCAGATTTCTATTATATAATGACTATTTGAAAACAATGACTTAATATAAATGTCTTACTGGGTCGTGTCTTGCTGCTGTTCCTGTCTTTCAGGGCGGAATTTTTTTTTTTTTTGTGTAATGACGATTTATATAAGAACCTCCCATGCGCAGAACAGCTTGCATAGGTATCTGTGTCTTTTGCCGGTAGCTAAATGACAATGTAATTATAATGTGATTGATTGATTGATTGATTGATTGATTGATTGATTGATTTAAAAGTTTATTAACAGATTGCAGAATGGGTACAGTGCAGTACAGCTCAATACATACAATTGTTAAGGGGATGCAGACCAGAGAAAGACTTCCCCCATTTTCAATTCATCATATGTACACGACTTACAGATAGACAGTACTGCTACATCTATACATTTATGACATACCAGATTTGCAAATACAGTACTGTTTGTGATACAAAAAGTGTCCAGAAAAAGAGTGTATATACATTTGACGTCGAAACTGTATACATTGGAGGAGGTTGGGTAGGTGGGGTGGGGTTGGGTGGGGTGGGGGGGGGGAGCTGTACATTGGAGGTGGGGGGGGGGGGGGGGGTTGGGCAGGGGGGGGGGGGGGGGGACAACTGGGTTAGGAAATGTTTCAACTCATTCAGAACGCAGCGGCCCGCCTGATCTCAAACCTACCGAAGTCGGCCCATGTCACCCCACTTCTTAGGGACCTGCACTGGCTCCCCATTGCTGCACGAATCCGCTTCAAGGCCCTCGACCTAGCATACCGTGCGGCAAAGGGAACCGCTCCCGCCTACCTCCGGTCAATGGTTTCTAACTACACACCCTCAAGACCCCTACGCTCTGCATCTTCTGGCCGCCTCAGACCTACTCCTATCCAAGCTCCGGGAGGGTCATCAAAGAGAAGTCGCCTATTCTCAGTCCTTGCCCCACAATGGTGGAATGAACTATACCCACCCCAGTTAGGACAGCCGAAACACGTCCAATCTTTCGCCGTCGACTAAAGACGCACTTCTTCAACCATTATCTGAATTAAAAAAAAAAATCTAACCCTAACTAACCGTACTGTCATGCACTTGTCCTAATAAACTAACCAGCACTCAACACTTTGATGAACATTGTTGCTCAGCTTGTGCCCTTCCTGATGGCTTGTCGTACAGAACATGTAAGTCGCTTTGGATAAAAGCGTCAGCTAAATGACTAAATGTAAATGTAAATGTAAATTTGTAGGGGCCATGTTTCGAATTGCAGTATCCCGTATAGGTGTTCTTTGAGGGTGTTTTTGAAAGTGGGTAGTGATTCACATTCCTTTACAGCTTTGGGTAGGGCGTTCCACATTGATGTGGCATAATTGCGAAACGTGTTTAGTTCATTGTTTGAGCCGAATCTGGGTTTAACATGATTTGTTGAGCTTCCTCTAGTGGTTGTGGTATTCACTGACCTTTGGGAAGTATTTTGACATGTACATGGGTACCTTAGTCGTATAGTGTATCTTGTAGACCAGGCCAATTGCAAGTTGCTGTACTCTGTCGTCTACTCTAAGCCATCCTAGGTTGTCAAAGTGGGCAGGGGTGAGGTGGGTTCTGGGGGTAAGGTCAAGTAGTAGTCTGACCAGTTTGTTTTGTGATGTTTGTAATTTAGATTTAAGCGCCTATGAGGTGCTTTGGTACCATGAGGTGCACGCATAGTCGTAGTATATTGAATGAGGGCTCCTGCCAGAGTCTTCAGGGTATTCTTGTTTCTTGAGAGGAGATCCGGTACAAGAATCTAGTTCGTTGGTTGACTTTTTTTATTACATTGGATGCCATTTTGTCACAGGAAAGATTTGCCTCTAGGATGGAACCCAGGTAGGTAATTTCGTCTTTCCTTGTGACAATATTGTCACCCATGCACTGCAACTGAGAAGCCGTCGGTCTTGCTGAGTTTGTTATTTGAACCGAAGAGAATGGACTCTGTTTTGCCCATGTGTAATGATAGTTTGTTATCAGCGAGCCATATGCAGATTTTGCCTATATAGTTCCGAGCTGAGGGTTTTTTCAACCTGCAACTTGTTCTTGTCAGAGACCAGCATGGCTGAGTCGTCCGCAAACAGGAACAAGTTGCAGTCACAGGCTGACGACATGTCATTTGCATAAATTAGGAAGAGTAGCGGTCCTAGTATGCTTCCTTGTGGAACACCACAGCTCACTGTGAGGGGGGGGGATAGAGTATACCGTTTACCTCTACCATCTGTTCTCTCCCCTCCAGGTAGGATTGCATCCAGCTCACTGATAAGCTATCAAAATCAATTGCTTTTAGCTTGTCAATCAGAATGGAGTGATTGACAGTATCGAAGGCCTTTTGTAGGTCCAGCATGACCATGCCGCAGTATTTGCCTGCGTCCACCTCTTGTTTGATGTGGTCGTTCAAATAGAGGAGGCATGTGTCAGGGAGCAGCTAGATATATAGCTTAGCACAAGGGCTGGAAGCAGTAGGGAGCAGCTAGCTATATAGCTTAGCACAAGGGCTGGAAGCAGTAGGGAGCAGCTAGCTATATAGCTTAGCACAAGGGCTGGAAGCAGTATAGGGACCAGCTAGCCTGCTTAGCACAAGGGCTGGAAGCAGTAGGGAGCAGCTAGCTATAGCTTAGCACAAGGGCTGGAAGCAGTATAGGGACCAGCTAGCATATAGCTTAGCATAAGGGCTGGAAGCAGTAGGGAGCAGCTAGCTATAGCTTAGCACAAGGGCTGGAAGCAGTATAGGGACCAGCTAGCTATAGCTTAGCACAAGGGCTGGAAGCAGTAGGGAGCAGCTAGCTATAGCTTAGCACAAGGGCTGGAAGCAGTATAGGGACCAGCTAGCCTATAGCTTAGCACAAGGGCTGGAAGCAGTATAGGGACCAGCTAGCCTGCTTAGCACAAGGGCTGGAAGCAGTAGGGAGCAGCTAGCTATAGCTTAGCACAAGGGCTGGAAGCAGTATAGGGACCAGCTAGCCTATAGCTTAGCATAAGGGCTGGAAGCAGTAGGGAGCAGCTAGCTATAGCTTAGCACAAGGGCTGGAAGCAGTATAGGGACCAGCTAGCCTATAGCTTAGCACAAGGGCTGGAAGCAGTAGGGAGCAGCTAGCTATAGCTTAGCACAAGGGCTGGAAGCAGTATAGGGACCAGCTAGCTATAGCTTAGCACAAGGGCTGGAAGCAGTATAGGGACCAGCTAGCCTATAGCTTAGCATAAGGGCTGGAAGCAGTAGGGAGCAGCTAGCTATAGCTTAGCACAAGGGCTGGAAGCAGTATAGGGACCAGCTAGCCTGCTTAGCACAAGGGCTGGAAGCAGTAGGGAGCAGCTAGCTATAGCTTAGCACAAGGGCTGGAAGCAGTATAGGGACCAGCTAGCATATAGCTTAGCATAAGGGCTGGAAGCAGTAGGGAGCAGCTAGCTATAGCTTAGCACAAGGGCTGGAAGCAGTATAGGGACCAGCTAGCTATAGCTTAGCACAAGGGCTGGAAGCAGTAGGGAGCAGCTAGCTATAGCTTAGCACAAGGGCTGGAAGCAGTATAGGGACCAGCTAGCCTATAGCTTAGCACAAGGGCTGGAAGCAGTATAGGGACCAGCTAGCCTGCTTAGCACAAGGGCTGGAAGCAGTAGGGAGCAGCTAGCTATAGCTTAGCACAAGGGCTGGAAGCAGTATAGGGACCAGCTAGCCTATAGCTTAGCATAAGGGCTGGAAGCAGTAGGGAGCAGCTAGCTATAGCTTAGCACAAGGGCTGGAAGCAGTATAGGGACCAGCTAGCCTATAGCTTAGCACAAGGGCTGGAAGCAGTAGGGAGCAGCTAGCTATAGCTTAGCACAAGGGCTGGAAGCAGTATAGGGACCAGCTAGCTATAGCTTAGCACAAGGGCTGGAAGCAGTATAGGGACCAGCTAGCCTATAGCTTAGCATAAGGGCTGGAAGCAGTAGGGAGCAGCTAGCTATAGCTTAGCACAAGGGCTGGAAGCAGTATAGGGACCAGCTAGCCTGCTTAGCACAAGGGCTGGAAGCAGTAGGGAGCAGCTAGCTATAGCTTAGCACAAGGGCTGGAAGCAGTATAGGGACCAGCTAGCCTATAGCTTAGCATAAGGGCTGGAAGCAGCTCAGTAGCTAACATAACAACTGTGGTTAAGGCCTTTATTAACCAGCAGCTCAGTAGCTAACATAACAACACTGTGGTTAAGGCCTTTAAATAGCTGCACTCATAGGAGCCTGCATGTTGATGTAGCCTCATAAAGCTAACATTATAGCTGCACTCATAGGATGTTGATGTAGCCTCATAAAGCTGCATATGCTGCACTCATAGGAGCGTGTTGATGTAGCCTCATAAAGCTAACAAGAGTATATGTAATACTGTGGTTATGGCCTCTATAGTTAGCAGCTCATAGCTAACATAATACTGTGGTTAAGGCCTGCAGCAGCTCAGTAGCTAACATAACAACACTGTAGTTAAGGCCTTTAACCAGCAGCTCAGTAGCTAACATAACAACTGTGGTTAAGGCCTTTAAATAGCTGCACTCATAGAAGCCTGCATGTTGATGTAGCCTCATAAAGCTAACATTATAGCTGCACTCATAGGATGTTGATGTAGCCTCATAAAGCTGCATATGCTGCACTCATAGGAGCGTGTTGATGTAGCCTCATAAAGCTAACAAGAGTATATGTAATACTGTGGTTATGGCCTCTATAGTTAGCAGCTCATAGCTAACATAATACTGTGGTTAAGGCCTGCAGCAGCTCAGTAGCTAACATAACAACACTGTAGTTAAGGCCTTTAACCAGCAGCTCAGTAGCTAACATAACAACTGTGGTTAAGGCCTTTAACCTGTGGTTAAGGCCTTTAACCGCAGCTCAGTACGCTAACATAACAATACTGGTTACTGATTTATTATTTACATTGAAAAGATACAGAGATAATTTGTTAAAGCTGGACCAGCACACTACACCTAGGTTAGTAAACCTAGGCCCCAGATTCAGATTCAGATTCAGATTCCTTTATTTAGCCATTTGTGTAAAACATAATTGTTGCAGCAATACAGTGTATGCATTTCCTTTCTTTTTTCACAGAAAACAACACCAACACAGACAAGAAACGAAACAGTGCAGTGGGGGATTAATCAATAAATACATTATATAAAGTGAAGAGTGCAGGGATCCAGTACGGACTAGTGCAGTGCAGTCAGTGTCATTGTGCCAGTGTCACTTGGGGGCAGAGGGGGGGGGTACCGAGGGGGGGGGGGGGACCTGAGGCATTGATCAGCCTGGCGGCTGAGGGGAAGAAGCTCAGTCTGTGTCGAGCTTTCACAGCCTTTGGGATCCTCAGCCTTCTCCCAGAGGGGAGCAGGGTGAAGAGGCTGTGACCCTCTGCTAAAGCTCCACTCCTGCACTAAAGTCGGGGATTCAGTTGGACTCAGATCTGCTGCGTTCCCCCCTACCTGGTGACAGTGTACATCTCATAAAGTAGGGATAATCCACCCTGCTACACAAACATCTCAAAACAAACTGGTCAGACTACTGCTTGACCTTACTTCTAGAACCCACCTCGCCCCTGCCCACGTGACAACCTAGGATGGCTTAGAGTAGACGACAGAGTACAGCAACTTGCAATGGGCCTGTCTACAAGATACATACACGACCAAGGTATATGTGTACAGGTCAAAATACTTCCCAAAGGTCAGTGAATACCACGACCACAACACCATGGGAGCTCCACAAATCATGTTAAACCCAGATTCGGCTCAAACAGGGACTAAACACGTTTTGCAATTATGCCACATCAATGTGGAACGCCCTACCCAAAGATGTAAAGGAATGTGAATCACTACCCACTTTCAAAACACTCTCAAAGAACACCTACGGGAGACTGCAATTCGAAACTGGCCCCTGTAAATGTCCTAACCCAACCCCCTCCAATGTACAGTAAAGTACCAAACATGGTTTTGTCAATATTCCAATGTACAGTTGTGCTTGTGCAGTTGTACAGTGTGCCCCCCCCCACCCCTCCTACCCCCCCCCCCCACCTATAATGTACGGTTCTACGTCAAATATATACTCTCTTTTCTAGACTCTTTTTGTATCACAAACAGTAGGCCTACTGTATTTGCAAATCTGGTATGTCATAAATGTATAGAAGTGTCTATCTGTATGTCACATGTCATGTTATGATGAATTGAAAATGGGGGTCCCTGATGTAAACAAGACGAACGTCTTTCTCTGGTCTGCATGCCCTTAACAATTGTATGTATTGAGCTGTACTGTATTGTACCCATTCTGCAATCTGTTAACAAAGTTTTCAATCAATCAATCAAAACCGTGGTCAGTCTGTGCGGAGAAACAAGGATAGCATGGTTGCCAGATCGGATTAACAATATCCGAACCGCCCATTGTTATCAAAGGTTTGTCAGATTAAGGCTGACTCTCAAATCTGGCAACACTGATGCGTTGCATTGTGGGGGATCCCGGTTTGAAATTTGAATTGAACCGCGCTACAGACAGAGCCTGCACGTCGTGAGCAACGGAATTGCATCTTCTCCTCAGGTAATTGTGCAACACATATCTTTTATTATTTATAAGTAATGCGTGCCGCTGATATAAATGAGTGCTGTTTAGTCTGTGTTTTCAGTGACTACTGTAACGTTATTAGCTCGATATTATTAAACTGGCGGGATCTGTAAAATACCAGAGCTGCTAACTGGCTAACGGTATGACTAGCTAACGTTGTATACTGTACCCGGAGCTGCTAACATTATGACTATGACAGCTAACTTTTGGTACCTACTGTACCAGGAGCTGCTAACTGGCTAACGTTATGAGAGCTAACGTTGGGGTACATATATACTGTACCCGGAGCTGCTAACGTTATGACTATGAGAGCTAACTTTTGGTACCTACTGTACCAGGAGCTGCTAACTGGCTAACGTTATGAGAGCTAACGTTGGGGTACATACTGTACCCGGAGCTGCTAACGTTATGACTATGAGAGATAACTTTTGGTACCTATACTGTACCAGGAGCTGCTAACGTTATGAGAGCTAACGTTGGGGTACATACTGTACCCGGAGCTGCTAACTGGCTATCATTCAGGTGGGGCTTATAGTGTGAAAAGTATGCTAACCCTACTGTCATGCACTAATAAACTAACCTACACTGTAACACGCAACACTTTGATGAATATTGTTACTCAGCTGATAGAGTTGTAATAAAATATATAATTTCATTGTTGCAAATATACTGTTACAGTGCTGGATCTCATCAATGAGATGAACGCAGAAGACGGCTCAAGAACAACTACTTCAAGTGGTCGTAAGTGATGTATACATTTTTTTTATTGTGTGTGTGACTGACTGTATATATAATATATACTTTTTAATCTGGGACATCATTTTCAAAGAGTCATCCTGTAATGCCTTCTCTCTCTCTCTCCCAAGACGGTCAAGATCTACCAAGTCTTCAAGATCTTCAAGTGGTCATGCTTGTAAGTGATGTATACAATGTTTTATTGTGTGTGTGACTGTGTATATATATACTTTTCAATCTGGGACTTTCATTTCAACAGCTGGAAAGGGTCATCCTGTGTTGATGGATGCTACTGTATATTATGTAGATGTGCATGACATGGACTAAATTAGAGGTCCTAGATATGCAAAATAATATTGAGAATCACTGGCCTTAGACTATCTACTAACGTATTCTCGCTCTCTCTCTAGGTTCATGGCCACTAATGACTTCAGACCTTCAGAAGGACAGTATGCTGGATGAGGAAGGTCTTGGCCATGCTGCAATGGCTCCTAGAAGACAAGAACGGAGAGGTGCTGGACCTGGCTGTCAAATGGTTTGTAATGCTACAGTATATTATGTAGATGTGCATGACATGGACTAAATTAGAGGTCCTAGATATGCAAAATAATATTGAGAATCACTGGCCTTAGACTATCTACTAACGTATTCTCGCTCTCTCTCTAGGTTCATGGCCACTAATGACTTCAGACCTTCAGAAGGACAGTATGCTGGATGAGGAAGGTCTTGGCCATGCTGCGATGGCTCCTAGAAGACAAGAACGGAGAGGTGCTGGACCTGGCTGTCAAATGGTTTGTAATGCTACAGTATATTATGTAGATGTGCATGACATGGACTAAATTAGAGGTCCTAGATATGCAAAATAATATTGAGAATCACTGGCCTTAGACTATCTACTAACGTATTCTCGCTCTCTCTCTAGGTTCATGGCCACTAATGACTTCAGACCTTCAGAAGGACAGTATGCTGGATGAGGAAGGTCTTGGCCATGCTGCGATGGCTCCTAGAAGACAAGAACGGAGAGGTGCTGGACCTGGCTGTCAAATGGTTTGTAATGCTACAGTATATTATGTAGATGTGCATGACATGGACTAAATTAGAGGTCCTAGATATGCAAAATAATATTGAGAATCACTGGCCTTAGACTATCTACTAACGCATTCTCGCTCTCTCTCTAGGTTCATGGCCACTAATGACTTCAGACCTTCAGAAGGACAGTATGCTGGATGAGGAAGGTCTTGGCCATGCTGCGATGGCTCCTAGAGGACAAGAACGGAGGTGCAGGACCTGGCTGTCAAATGGTTTGTAATGCTACAGTATAAATTATTGTATTACATCACGCTCACCATCAATGACTCCACCATCACCCCTCCCCCCTAGTCCGCAACCTCTGTGTCATCCTCGACCCCACCCTCTCATTTGACCCCATGTCCGCTCCATTGTCAAAACTTCATATTTTCACCTCCGCAACATTGCCAAAATCCGTCACTGCCTCTACCCCCTGCTGCTGAATCCCTCATACACGCCTTCATCTTTTCCCTCCTGGACTACTGTAACTCCCTCCTCACTGGCATCACCTCCCGCTCCCTTCATAAACTGCAGATGGTCCAAAACTCAGTTGCCCGCCTCCTCACTAACACCCGGTCCCGCGAACACATCACTCCTGTCCTCCACTCCCTCCACTGGCTCCCGATCAAGGAACGCATTAACTTCAAAACACTACTCCTCACCTTCAAAGCCATCCATAGCCTGGCCTCACCCTGGTCTTAAACTTTTTACACCAAGAGAACGGTGGGGAGAGAATATATACATATGATGGGGAGAGAATATATACATACAGTGGGGAGGAGACTGTACATTAGGAGGGGGTGGGTGGGTGGGAGAGAAATATACATATAATAGACAGTCTCCTCCCCACCGTATGTATATATTCTCTCCCCACCATATGTATATTTCTCTCCCACCCACCCACCCCCTCCTAATGTACAGTCTCCTCCCCACCGTATGTATATATTCTCTCCCCACCATATGTATATATTCTCTCCCCACCATATGTATATTTCTCTCCCACCCCCTCCTAATGTACAGTCTTCTCCCCACCGTATGTATATATTCTCTCCCCACCATATGTATATTTCTCTCCCACCCACCCACCCCCTCCTAATGTACAGTCTCCTCCCCACCGTATGTATATATTCTCTCCCCACCATATGTATATATTCTCTCCCCACCATATGTATATTTCTCTCCCACCCCCTCGTAATGTACAGTCTCCTCCCCACCGTATGTATATATTCTCTCCCACCCCCTCCTAATGTACAGTCTCCTCCCCACCGTATGTATATTCTCTCCCCACCATATGTATATTTCTCTCCCACCCCCTCCTAATATACAGTCTCCTCCCCACCGTATGTATATATTCTCTCCCCACCGTATGTATATTTCTCTCCCACCCACCCCCCCCTAATGTACAGTCTCCTCCCCACCGTATGTATATATTTTCTCCCACCCCCTCCTAATGTACAGTCTCCTCCCCACCGTATGTATATATTCTCTCCCCACCGTATGTATATTTCTCTCCCACCCACCCCCTCCTAATGTACAGTCTCCTCCCCACCGGACCGTATGTATATTCTCTCCCCAACGTATGTATATATACCGCCATCTTTCTCCCGGGTTGGTGTGATCACATGACTGACAAAGCCGTGCAGTGATGGGCCAGAAGTCAATTCGATTGCATCCAGGCTCGATTGCTTATCCTGTCTGGGTAGCCCGGATGATGGTTTTTTACATCGAATTTTATACACCGCAATTATGCATCGAATGCATCAATCAATCAAGACCCGCGTCGCAGGCACTGCATTCCGTTCTCAGAATGGATTTGAGAGAGATCATCAGCAGGCTATATATGATATTCAGACTCTAGATCTATTTGCAGAGCCAGATGAGATGAGGCAACCTGTGCGATTGGCTCTTGACAACTAATTTTGCACGTACTGTATAGGCTACAGACAGTATGTGTGTATGTGCGCACTGCGGGAGGTGGCCAGAAGCGCGCAACTAGCCAACTACTATTATTACTACTATATTAATACAGTTTTATCCATGGCAAAGCGCTCCAGCGCTTGAATACGGCCGGGGGATCCGCTCTATACAATGCAGACCCACGGCTCTCGTATTATAATGAGCCCGCGAGGCGTGTTATTATTAGAGTTAATAATATTGTATATTGTTTCCACTGCCTTTTTATTCTATTTTTACTTCTCCACTGTACTATAACTATGTCTTCTACTACCTGTACCTCCCCTCCCCCCGGCCCTCCCCATGCTGCTGAATTTATATTATTTTATGAATACAACGTTTAATGTTCGCTAACGTAGAGAAACGTCAGACGTAATTCGAGATACGTCAGACGTACTTCGAGATACTTCCGTACTTTCCGCCAATCAGCGCATTGCCCTGTCACAGGAGTAATAGTCCTGTGGCAGGGCGGAAGTTCCAATCTGGACCGAGGCTCCGAGTCTGCAGCTGGACCCTATTGGATCTCGCTGTACAGCGTTATTGAGATCAATATTGAATTTTTTCGCCATGGCATTCAAAATTCATATATACACCCATGGCCGCCTAGTTATAGTTGAAAGTGGGGGTGCAAGATTCTTTTTTATTCTTTTTTTTTTATTTTATTTTTTTTACATTTAATGAACACCTGTATGTGCAATTTCCTGCAATATAGAGCCTTCAATCTTGACCAAAATAAAGCTGCTCTTTTCACTATAAAACTCAGTTTATATTGCAGTATGATAGCTATAATAATAATAACTTCACTGCGAGGGCTCTTTTAGCTAACGCTAGCTAGGCACGTATGATAGCCAATTACTATTATAATAATAATAATAATAACTTTCCCATCCTCCCAAAGCCCCTCCGGCCCCGTTCACATCCGCAGCGGCAGTACCAACAACAACAACAATTAATTGACGCTATCAATAGCCCCAGTGAGCGAGGCGGCTGGCTGAATGAATGAATGAAAACTTTATTTAACAGATTGCAGAATGGGTACAATACAGTACGGCTCAATACACACAATTGTTAAGGTGATGCAGACCAGAGAAAGACGTTTGTCTTGTTTACATCAGGGTCCATACTAGCCCCTTTCGTGACTGTGCTGCACCGAGTGAATCCACAGTCACTTGCTCCTCAATGGGAAACCAACCTAGATTTACCCTGAAGGACTGGTTCTGGCCGAACCGTTCGTTATACAAGTATCACAGAGACATTACAAATGTGCTCACAGTTGCACGAGGGTTTCGGACAGAGATACGGGATGGTGCGCAGGCGCTGTGATCACCCAACGGCGGAAATAATGCCGCTTTGAGCAGTTTATAAAAAAATATTAAAAATATTTATTAGCAACGCCGAGCTTTCAAACCATCCCGTATCTCTGTCCGAACATATACAGAAATAAATACAGTAAAAACATACATGACATCATGACATTTATGGCATAGGGACATACATGACATACAGGTATATACTGTAGTACTGTTACATTTGTGACATATACGATATGCAAATAATATACAGTACTGTTACCCAGAGATCCTAACAGAAAATATTATATATATATGATGGGGATGAGACTGTACATTAGGAGGAGGGGGGGGGGGGGGGGGGTGGACATTTACGGTGGCCAGTTTCGAATTGCAGTCTCCCGTAGGTGCTCTTTAAGAGCGGTTTTGAATGTGGGCAGGGGTAAAGTGGGTTTTAGGAGTGAGGTTAAGCAGTAGTCTGACCAGTTTGTTTTGTGATGTTTGTAATCTTGTTTTTAGTGCCTTTGAGGTGCTTTGGTACCATGAGGTGCAGGCATAGTCGTAGTACCCTTGAATGAGTACTGAGAGTACCCATGATTTTTGCCATTTTGTTATCGTGAAATTGGTATTAAATTTAATTCTGATTGGCATTAAAAAGTCTTAAAGCCTTAAATCTGACTGGGCTAAACCCTGGTTATTTTCAGCCCAATTTATTCATTTCACTGCAAACCATCTGATCAATATATCACCCATACTACATAAAGCATTTACTGACGATCACGTAATTATAAACGCCGCCCCCCCCCCCCCCTTTCCTCCGTGCATGATGACGCATAACGTATACGATCATATACAGTTGCATTTTTTAATATAGCGTGTCTAGGGAATAAACGGCAATCGATGCATTTAGGTCTATAACTCACATTCTAGGAATTACTACAGAAAATGATAAAACATACTTATATTCTAGAAGGTATTTTTGTATTTTTGTATGAATGAAAAAGTATAACGTTCCTACATCCTGAACAATAGATAATCGATGTTGAATGCAGGCATTAAAGTGTTCCGTCTCAAGACGGATTTCCGTCAATTTGATTGGGGAGATCCGTCAATTTGATTCGCAGTCTAACGGAATTGACTACCTGGTATAATATGATTTGTAGATGCATACAGATTGAAACAAAATTGAGCCAATCAGAGGTGCCAAATATCATGAAAAGGGAATTTTTTCTACCGAGGCGGCGCCAAGCAGTCATCACTCAGGGACTCGAGTGGTTGCAGCTGGAGGCTATTGGGCGAGTGACATTTGCGAGGTCTGTCCGCCACATGGCAGGGTAACAAAATAGTTGTGTCCCCTGCTGTGGTTGTGAGTATAGTATACGTTTATTAGCTTAACTCCGTAGCAACATCACACGGGTGTATCTGTAGACAGTCTCCTCCCCACCGTATATATCTTTTTTCCTACCACCCACCCCCTCCTAATGTACAGTCCCGGACTTTCCAGTGAATCATAGTGTCCTTTTTTTTCATTTTCCCAGATGCACCATGCACCAAGGATCCAGCTGATTACTGCCAATCTGGAGGATTGTTCCTTATCTGCTCTTCACTTGTGCCACTGATTCATTGACCTTTTGTGGTGTGGTATGTTTTGATTTTTACTTAGTAATACACTGTATAGTTGGGATTCTGAATTAAACAGTATAATGTTCACATATATTATGGAGCCCCCAGGGGTCGGGAGAATATTGTGGAAAACAATATAAAACTGAAATGGTAAAGCTAAAAAACTGTAGACCTGACCACAACCCCCTCGGTTCAACAGCACAATATGTTGCTTTCTCCGCTTTTAAAAGTTGAAATCATCTGATGACATTGAAGGGATAGTTCAGAATTGTGGACATAAAGTTTAATTTACTACTTGGCCATTATGTTATGTTCAATGGACTGCACTTATATAGCAATAGCGCTTTTATCCAAAGCGCGTATGGCCTCTCATTCACCTATTCACACACATTCACACACCAATGGTGGCAGCTGCCATGCATATTGATCCATAAATAGTGTTTAGATTGTACTTCTATAGGTTTTTAACTTTACATACTGTATTTAAACATTATATTTGAACAAACACTGCAAGCTAAAGTTTTAAATCATTTGAATCTGTTTTATACAGCACACTTGCTTCCAAAATAAAGCAGTTTTACAATCCTGATCGTTTGTTAACACTTGAAGCTTTTTGTTTCTAACAATCTGTACAATAAAAGTGTTTCTCTGCTGAACTTTGAGTTCTGTCACTTAATTGAAGGAGTTTGATTGTAATAATTATGGGAAAACCTGTAAAATAACAGTGTTTCACTGCTGAACTTTAAGTTCTGTCACTTTATTGAAGGAGTTTGATTGTAATAATTGAGGAAAAACCTGTGAAATAACAGTGTTTCACTGCTGAACTTTAAGTTCTGTCACTTAATTGAAGGAGTTTGATTGTAATAATTATGGGAAAACCTGTAAAATAACAGTGTTTCATTGCTGAACTTTAAGTTCTGTCACTTTATTGAAGGAGTTTGATTGTAATAATTGAGGAAAAACCTGTGAAATAACAGTGTTTCACTGCTGAACTTTAAGTTCTGTCACTTTATTGAAGGAGTTTGATCGTAATAATTTAGGAAAAATCTGTGAAATAACAGTCTTTCACTGCTGAACTTTGAGTTCTGTCACTTTATTGAAGGAGTTTGATTGTAATAATTATGGGAAAACCTGTAAAATAACAGTGTTTCACTGCTGAACTTTAAGTTCTGTCACTTAATTGAAGGAGTTTGATTGTAATAATTGAGGACAAACCTGTGAAATAACAGTGTTTCACTGCTGAACTTTAAGTTCTGTCACTTTATTGAAGGAGTTTGATCGTAATAATTTAGGAAAAACCTGTGAAATAACAGTCTTTCACTGCTGAACTTTGAGTTCTGTCACTTTATTGAAGGAGTTTGATTGTAATAATTATGGGAAAACCTGTAAAATAACAGTGTTTCACTGCTGAACTTTAAGTTCTGTCACTTAATTGAAGGAGTTTGATTGTAATAATTGAGGAAAAACCTGTGAAATAACAGTGTTTCACTGCTGAACTTTAAGTTCTGTCACTTTATTGAAGGAGTTTGATCGTAATAATTTAGGAAAAACCTGTGAAATAACAGTCTTTCACTGCTGAACTTTGAGTTCTGTCACTTAATTGAAGGAGTTTGATTGTAATAATTATGGGAAAACCTGTAAAATAACAGTGTTTCACTGCTTAACTTTAAGTTCTGTCACTTAATTGAAGGAGTTTGATTGTAATAATTGAGGAAAAACCTGTGAAATAACAGTGTTTCACTACTGAACTTTAAGTTCTGTCACTTTATTGAAGGAGTTTGATCGTAATAATCGAGGAAAAACCTGTGAAATAACAGTGTTTCACTGCTGAACTTTGAGTTCTGTCACTTAATTGAAGGAGTTTGATTGTAATAATTATGGGAAAACATGTAAAATAACAGTGTTTCACTGCTGAACTTTGAGTTCTGTCACTTAATTGAAGGAGTTTGATTGTAATAATTATGGGAAAACATGTAGAATAACAGTGTTTCACTGCTGAACTTTGAGTTCTGTCACTTAATTGAAGGAGTTTGATTGTAATAATTCTGGGAAAACATGTAAAATAACAGTGTTTCACTGCTGAACTTTGAGTTCTGTCACTTAATTGAAGGAGTTTGATTGTAATAATTCTGGGAAAACATGTAAAATAACAGTGTTTCACTGCTGAACTTTAAGTTCTGTCACTTTATTGAAGGAGTTTGATCATAATAATTTAGGAAAAACCTGTGAAATAACAGTGTTTCACTGCTGAACTTTAAGTTCTGTCACTTTATTGAAGGAGTTTGATCGTAATAATTTAGGAAAGACCTGTGAAATAACAGTGTTTCACTGCTGAACTTTGAGTTATGTCACTTAATTGAAGGAGTTTCATCGTAAATGTAGGGAAAACTTGTGAAATAACAGTGTTTCACTGCTGAACTTTAAGTTCTGTCACTTTATTGAAGGTGTTTGATCATAATAATGTAGGAAAAAACCTGTAAAATAACAGTGTTTCACTGCTGAACCTAACCTGTCAATTAACAGTGATTCTCTGTTCTCGGGTTCTCAAATAATAAACAGAATTATCTGTAAATTTATTGCTTTTCCACTTTATTTTAATTAGGGTATTTCAATGTAAATTCTACAGAATATCTCTGGCACCAAGCTGCCGGACTTCTACCGTTTTTTTACCGATTTTTTTCTTACAGTGTAGGTTCGATACTCTCATTGATACTATGTTTGTTTCTGACTCAAAGTATGTGTGTGTGAGGAGAGAGAGAGAGAGAGAGAGAGAGAGAGAGAGAGAGAGAGAGAGAGAGAGAGGGGTGTGAGAGAGATGAGGAAGGGGCAAGAGAGAAAGAGAGCTGGTAGAGTGTGTGTGTGTGTGTGTGTGTGTGTGTGTGTGTGTGTGTGTGTGTGTGTGTGTGTGTGTGTGTGTGTGTGTGTGTGTGTGTGTGTGTGTGTGTGTGTGTGTGTGTGTGTGTGTGAGAGAGAGAGAGGGGGGGGGGTGGGAGGTGTGAGTCCTCAGCCCTTGTGTGGGTGAATGTAACAAGTTCCTAACTTTTTCTTTCCCCTATTATTTCATGCACACTTTATTCATTTTCTTAAATTATTGTTTTATTTTAAGTTATTTTGTGCATCACTGTTTGTTTTGAATTTGATGCAAATTTTTGCAATTTTGCAATGCATGAGGGTCATCCTTTTGTGTTAAATGGCTGCTTAAACAAAAAAATGGGGATGGATAGTTCAAGTATAAAGTTCAACACACTACTGTGTTAGTAATCAATACTACTGTATGTAATGTTACAGTTAGTAAATTGGTATGCCCATCTGTTATTTTTTTGTTGGGCTTTTATAATTTTTTTTCATGATTTCAGCATTTTGTTTTACAATGCAGTTTGCACATCTTAGTTACTTGAAGATTCTGGACAGTATTTCTCATTGTGGCAATAAATAAACATGCATTTATTTGCATAAACCAAGCATTTGTCTGCCCTCATGTTTATAAGAGTATTAAAACTTGAAAAGATCCATTTAAGGTAGATTTAGAACAGATACAAAATATGCGATTAATCGCGATTAACTATGGACAATCATGCGATTAATCAGATTAAATATTTTAATAGATTGACAGCCTTAAACATAATATATTACAGTAAATTCTCCCTCCAGAACCCATATTGGGGAACATGATTGCAGAGTGGTTCAATTGTTTCCAGTAGAGCAGTGTGTTGAACAACTCAAGTTGAACCTCATGTTCAGGATGATAAACAGGACTGCCCCAGCTTACCTGAGCAATCAAGTTAGGATGGTGTACTCCCAGCATGAGCATAACAGGAGAGCCAGTGTACTCTCCTACACAGTGACTAGAGTGAATAGAACTGCCGCTCTGAACTCTTTCTATTATACAGGTGTATTATTATAGAATAGTCTCCCCCTGACTACCAACGTAGCATCATCTCAAAATGTTTTTACTGTTCAGGTCAGGGCACATCTCTGGATGAAATCCAGTTTTCAATAGGCTCTAGGCTTGGAAGGTTTATTCACACACACATACTCACTTGTATTGCAAATAATTTATCATAACACACACTCTTTTAATACACAACTATAGCTACAGCACATACACATGTCAAATACACACACTCCCACTCACACACTCACACTCACACACACCCATATGTTGCACTTTCTGTGTAGTAAATATATATATATTTTTAATGTTTTGTCAAGTTAGGCCCACGACACCCCAGGAAGGCTCAACAGTTAGTTCCAGCATTCCAGAACCACCCCCTCCATGCTAGCTCCCCCTTGAAAGATTACAGTGTTTTCAGCCTTTAATCATTTAATCAACTGTCACCTGCTGCTCCGTGACTTTCCTCTGTGTTGTGTCATCCGTACTGTTATCTCATATTGGCTGTTGCACACTGTATCAACCCGTCCATGCACTCCGTATCATAAAGAATTCGACACTGGCAACGTGATCTACTCCCTTAGATTGTGATGTTTATTTTCATAAACATAGCCCCGTACAAGATGGAAACCATTCTGAAATGTCCTTGAACAGTCGTTGAAGACAAACTAAATTCATTATTCTACCGTCTCTTCTGTTTTTAGTCCAATGGTTTTGAGGCCTTGTCATCAGCCAAAACCTTCCCTGTTAGCCGGAGCTAGCGATGTTGTGGCACTCCATTCCTTCCCCCCCGCGAGGGGAGGAGGGATCGTTTCAAAGTCTCTGTCAACGCGTCTGCTCGCATCCACTTTGTGTCTTAATCTAACTTACCCCGGAAAAGCTCACAGCTCATAATGTCTTTCCCATTGCATCGGCGGCCCCGCCCCCTCTTCCTCGTTACTAAGTGAAACGATACCATGGCAACGGCACTTTTGACCCAAATCACTATAGCAACAGTGATGTTGATATTACCGGCATCGCTTACCCATAACAAAACGCTGTGGCTATCAGCTGTTGCTTGCCGGCCTTGGGGCACAGCCCTGTCTCATCTGCTGCTATTAGCCTGTGGCTTCCCAGTCTAACTTGAAAGCACACACCACTAACACTGTCCTCCTCATCTGAGATCTATGAGTAGATGCTGTCATCTACAGATATTTACATTATATACACCTTGAAAAACAAGGCCATTTCTATCACCCTTTCCCCATGATATCCACACGCTGAACTTCCTTAAATGTTATCCTATGTCAAAAATGAAACATGCAACAAGAGAAGAAAAGGAATACTCTTACCCTTTGTTTACTTTGGCCCCCAGCTGACATAATTTCTCCTCAACCAAATCCACTGACTGCCTTTCAAATGCTTTTTCCGACATTTCATTTACAGCGTTTGCCAACTCCGCCCACGGATCTCCAACTCTCCCAAAGATTATGAAGTTGATCATGCTATAAATCCTCTCCATCCTACCTCCAACCGGACAAACCCTAGCTTTCCATCCTCGCCGTTCAGTCTTTGCTGCCATGTCTACATATCTAAGCTTTTTCCTTTCATACGCCTCCTCCACTGAATCCTCATAAGGCACGGTTAATTCTATAAAATAAACAAACCGCTGACTAACAAGTATTATCAAGTTAGGCTCAAGTTAGTGCTAACTATCTCTTGTGGAACAACAAGTTTAGTCAACCTGCATCTCCCAATCAGTAGCTTCACTTTGGTGGCCTGCCTAAAAACCTACCACCTCAACATGTCTTTCCGTCATGGACAAATTGAATGGCTGCACCCTACAGTACATTTGATTACATCCTGAATTCACCTGTGTACTCTTCTATTTTGAAGAGGCCTTGAGAAAGACTAGTCTTACAGCCTGACATAATATGCCTCAAAATAGCCATATCTGAACACAGTGGACACAATGGATCCCCATCTACCCATTGTTTTAGGTCCTGTGGTGATGGCAGCACATCTTAAGTAGTTGGAGTTACTGTAACACAATACAAAGGTTAACACAAATAAATACCAAATCCTCCATTCAAAATTATACTTAAGTAAAAGTAGAAAAGTATTTGATACTGTATATACATAAGTAATTAGGTACATACTGCATTATTCTATGTGATGTTCTTGTATATTTCAGTGCCAGGAAGCATTCAGTTCTCAATCTGTTGACTGGTAAATGTTATGTTAAATTGGTATGTGGTCTAGTTATGTTGGCTCAAATGACTGATTATCTGTAGAAAGAGAACATCAATAGCGCTGGGTTTAGCATATCTTGAAGGCAAGTCTGCTCAGCTCTGCTGGAATTAAAGCACTCCTCGAGCAGTTCAAATATTTGACACCATCTTCAAAAAGTATATATTTTGGTCCCTTTTTCTCAGTCACCCCAGCTTTGAATAAATTGTCTCCCTGTGAAAAGGGATGAGAGGAGGTCCTCGCATTAGATACGAGTCCTTCACTGAACCACCATAGCGCAAAAAAATAAAACACTGCGCCTCTCTCCGTCTTTCCCTCTCTTTTTCTCTTCTTCTCTCTCTTTCCTTCACTCTCTGTCTCTCTCTGATGGCTGAGCGCAGAGCGATGATCTGCAGAGAAAATAATAACATACAGCATATCAAATATAATCCCTCTTCTGTTCTCTTTATCTGAGGGGAGCTGTTGATGGCACACAAAGCCAGTGGCAGAACCCATCTGCTGTACAGCCCTGCGTGTGCGGTGGGCTGTAATCCACAGTATATCAACTGGTGTATTATAGGGAAATCAGTAATCCATAGTATAGCAACTGGTGTATTATAGAATCAGTCATCCATAGTATACAGTAGTAACTGGTGTATTATAGGGAAATTAGTCATCCATAGTATATAAACTGGTGTGTTATAGGGGAATCAGTAATCCATAGTATAGCAACTGGATATACAATACCATATGGGGAGTCTGTCTGTCTGTCTGTCTGTCTGTCTGTCTGTCTGTCTGTCTGTCTGTCTGTCTGTCTGTCTGTCTGTCTGTCTGTCTGTCTGTCTGTCTGTCTGTCTGTCTGTCTGTCTGTCTGTCTGTCTGTCTGTCTGTCTGTCTCTCTCTCTCTCTCTCTCTCTCTCTCTCTCTCTCTCTCTCTCTCTCTCTCTCTCTCTCTCTCTCTCTCTCTCTCTCTCTCTCTCTCTCTCTCTCTCTCTCTCATACTATATGGGGATTTATGGGCTTTGTCTTTCAGGACATGGGAACTGGGGACAATTTGTGTTATTTTCTTGTTTGCATGAGAGATGGTAGAAAATAAGAGAAAGAAAGAAAGAAAGAAAGAAAGAAAGAAAGAAAGAAAGAAAGAAAGAAAGAAAGAAAGAAAGAAAGAAAGAAAGAAAGAAAGAAAGAAAGAAAGAAAGAAAGAAAGAAAGAAAGAAAGAAAGAAAGAAAGAACTCAGCACCCTACCGCTGAAATGCCATTGAGCAAGACACTTAACCCCCAACTTCTCCAGGGGAGCTGCTCAGTCGGATAACAGGATCAGACTGTGGTTGTACTGGGCAGCTCCTAGTGGTCAACAGTGTCAGACTGTGGTTGTACGGGGCAGCTCCTAGTGGTCAACATTGGCAGACTGTGGTTGTACTGGGCAGCTCCTAGTGGTCAACAGTGTCAGACTGTGGTTGTACTGGGCATCTTCCAGGTGTGAATGTGTGCATGTGAAGCAGGGCTTTGCTGCAAAAGGTAAAAAACTAAAACGGAGAGAGCAGTGGAGAGATAGAGCGAAAGATGAAGAGAGGGTGATTACGGTGATAGAGGGATGGAGGGAACAGAGGTTTGTACAAAGGTTGACTGGTTTCATTCTGCTTGGAGGTCACAAAGACCATGTCCACATGTTCAAGGATATTTCTAATAACACCTTTCTCATGCCTCCATTTTCAAAAGATTTCCTCTCCACACCAACGTATTTTAGAAAAATCTGTCTGTTCACACAACAACACAAATGACATGAACGATTACATGAACTGACCTGATGGAAGCCTGCAGAGAGCTCTCCATGGTCATGATGTCAGAGAAAATACTGCAAAAATATCCATGTAAGTGTGGACAAGGGGCCATGATGTTTTTCAAAGGCTCTGTTTTAGCTATGTTTCACATAGATATCTATATAGAACACAAGATAGCTTACCCGCGCTGCCGGCCAATGGAGAGCGACGTCGTCGTAGTGCGGCCATCTTGCTCGAGGCAGCTCAGCTACTGATAACATTCATGTCTATGGTGCATGTACTATTTAAATAACCATAGATTGCTCAATTCTTTACCGATTTCCAAACGGGTTGGTTTGCTATAAACATCAAATATGTAGTTATGATACTGCATAGACTTTCATATGAAAATAACTTTAAACAGATAAGTATAGCAATGGCTTTACACACACAGATAAGGTAGCCTATTTATATTACTTACACACACATCTATATATCCATCCCACTTATTTTATTACATTGTCAATAGTTAAAGAAAAATTATAAGGAAAGCACTCCAATTTTATTGCCACACAGCATCATCATCAATCATCAAACCTTTATTGTCAGACACTTGGTCCATAGATGTCACATACACAAAAAAACACGTTTATAAAAGAGAGTCCCCCCACTCACCTTCACTGGATTAGAGACATACTGTACTTTATCAAACTTGAAAAGATAAGATGTACTCTGAGAGGTTCTTCATCTATGTTCAAGAAAACGTGGGGTTAATTCCTTGTACTTGTGGAGTTATTTGATATACCGTATATACATTGGAGAAGCATATTTGGGTACCTGAACATGTGCTATATATTTGATATACTATGTATATACCAGTGGAGGTTTCTCTATGACAACACGTGAAATACAAATTCACTCATAATTCATAATTATTATTAATTTACCTATATATATTTTTTTTTTTTAATTATTATTATATATTTTTTATTATAAATGTTTTCCTCTGTAAAAAAAAATTCAGTGAATTTTTTTCTTCTTCAAAAATGGCCAAAATTGACAGCTCTGAGCAGGCCTACACTGCAGTATTGCCTGCAGTAATTATTCGTGCAGAATACTTCACAGGTTGACCCATTGTTATTATATATTATATTATAAATAATAAATAACAGCCAATCAAAATAGGCTATTAACTTCATCTAAGCACGGACTGTGCAGTTAAACTCTTGCCATTGAATGGAGGATTTAATGATTGACAGCCCTTGACATCCAATACACGGAGGTTGAATGATTGGCAGCCTTGCAAATCCAATCAGAGTCTGCCTGGTAAAATACATGCAGAACTGCAGCTGGGCTGGCGTCAGTGTTCTAGTCAAAGTTGTGTTCCATCATCTCATGTGTGCATTTTGCCTGAAGAAGAACATTAATTTGCCTAATATAATCATTCATATTTTAAGATCTTTATTCACTTGTTCACTTATTGTTGTGCACTGGATGATATCTCTTTTTTTTTTATCTCAGTTGAAGACTAGTGTAGTTGTAGTTGACGTGAACGTGCCATCTTGGACAGTGAAGGCAAGCTAACTTGTAGCTAGTAATTTACAGTACAGCTGTAACAACACACAGTAGGCTAAATTAAACTTTGTGCCAACATTAGGACCAAAGTATAAACCAGCAACTGAGCAACATGAAGAAGTGGACTTATGCACCTGGATCAGAAAAAAGTAAGTTGTAGTGTTTGTAAAACGAAAGCCTGATTAGCCTGGATGCTAACGTTAGCTAACTGTTTAGAGAACAATACATACTTGTAGTAGACTTTATTAAGGGATTGCAACGTTGTTAACTTGGCTATGTCACATTATAAACACAATGTAATGTATCACGTTGGCTGCTGGCTGCTAATGCAGCCTGCAGATAATATTTATGTGCACTGTGTGTTAGTGTAAATTAATTATTGTTGCCGCTAGCTTGTGGCTAGGCTAGCGTTCTTTGCTAATGGCTAACGTTAGCTAGTCGAATTGTTTAGAGACTTAATTAAGGGAATGCAACGTTGTTAACTTGGCTATGTCACATTATAAACACAATGTAATGTATCACGTTGGCTGCTGGCTGCTAATGCAGCCTGCAGATAATATTTATGTGCATTGTGTTAGTGTAAATGAATTATTGTTGCCGCTAGCTTGTGGCTAGGCTAGCGTTCTTTGCTAATGGCTAACGTTAGCTAGTCGAATTGTTTAGAGACTTAATTAACACTTTGAGTGCCACGCCGGGTTTTCCTTTTTACCCCCTGAATGCCACCATCGGCGCCAATGTTAACGTTAATATCGCCTAATCTATGTTTTAAATTATGGCTATGTGTCTAATCTGCCCATCGCATTATCAAAGACTATTTTCCAGTTAGTGCTGTCAAGGCAGATTGTTTTTTTATCGCGTCATTTCCGTTTCAGAGCATTTAGAAAAGCACCCGTTTTCAGATAAAAAACAGCCCATTCTGGACCATTCTATGAAAATCGTCTTTTACTGGAATATTCCACAACGTTGATATTCGTCGGCCTTTTTATGAATCGTTTTCAAATAAACGCTAGATGATCAATATTATACGTGCACGCAAGCACATTCGGGCCGCGCAATCGGCGCGTTGATTTCCTCTCTGACTTTTACAGTGAAACCGAAAGAGTCCATTTCACAAAACAGCCTATAACTTCATCAAAATTAGTCTGATTATCCTAACACTGATAACATAGAGTCCTTACCTGACATCAGATGGTATCCAACTGGTATATTCCAATTCCTGATCACCATTCGAAAAAATCGATAAGTGTATAGATCCAACGCGATACAGTAGAACTCCATGATCAGCGGGGCTCAGAGGATCCAGAATGAACTCTGGTAACCCCGGCTGGATCAGTGGACTGGAAAATGTGGAGTACCGGATTTCTTTCCCCATCCATTTTCATTGAGTCCATTCCAAAATCTCTTATGTCATCTGGGAGACGACAGGAGGTGCTTTTTTCCACAATGATCGCCGGCGCCGCTCGGGTATACTCGGGTAGGCTCGGGTGATGCAATATGATTTCAGATCGCTAAAAAAAAATAAAAAAAAAAAATACGGGAAATCTCGTGAGTGGCTTTCAACCACCTATAAATAAACCAGAGTATTCTCGTGTGTGGCAGTGAAAGTGTTAAGGGATTGCAACGTTGTTAACTTGGCTATGTCACATTATAAACACAATGTAATGTATCACGTTGGCTGCTGGCTGCTAATGCAGCCTGCAGATAATATTTATGTGCACTGTGTGTTAGTGTATGTAAATGAATTAATGTTGCCGCTAGCTTGTGGCTATGCTAGCGTTCTTTGCTAATGGCTAACGTTAGCTAGTCGAATTGTTTAGAGACTTGAATAAGGAAATGAAACGTTGTTAACTTGGCTATGTCACATATAAACACAATGTAATGTATCACGTTGGCTGCTGGCTGCTAATGCAGCCTGCAGATAATATTTATGTGCTGCACTGTGTTAGTGGTGCTGCCTAAATGAATGAATGTTTGCCGCTAGCTTGTGGCTAGGCTAGCGTACGTTGCACTGATCAGATCTAGTGACTAGTGCCTCTGTGGAGGAGGAAGTAAACATTGCCAGGCAATTCTGGTCATTGTAGTTCTCCCTCTTTTCACCGACAGTTAAGGGAGACATGACATGCTGGTTTGATGAAATGTATAGTGTAAATGAAATGAATAGTGTATGTATATTCAATAGTAGTATTGATAGTATATTAGCCACTCTATACTGTACATGGTCTGCTTGGTTTGATCGGGCCGCCGAGCCATGGTCTGCTTGGTTTGATCGGGCCGCCGAGCCATGGTCTGCTTGGTTTGATCTGGCCGCCGAGCCATGGTCTGCTTGGTTTGATTTATGGGAGTGGTCTGCCCTGCGGGGGGGCCCCGACATATTGCGCAACACCACTGCATACCATTGACTCAGAAAGGTCTGTTTTATTGAAATCGTCACAGCAGTATAGTTTGTTTATACTTCAGAAGGATGATATTTAAACATGGTCCCCAAAATGAATGGAAGCGAATGAGGAGCCTGACACCTGGGAGAAATGGGGGTGTTGCAGCGTTGGGGATGTTTAAAAAATATAATTTAATATATAATATAATAATTTGTGCTTCACCTAAAAATTTGGTCAGCAGCCTCCACTGGTATATACTTTTGAGACGACTGTCGTGCGACCAAATCAGTGTTTTTTTGTCTTATTATTTCCTTTTGAACTGTTTTATTTTGAATTTTTTTTAATTTTCTTCAGTTTAATGTTGTTATCTGTTCTATGTGGACAATGACAATACAATAATGTATATATGCAGACATATATTTCGATTTCTATGTCCTCAAAAAAAGTATAATAAACAAAAAAGTTAAAAAAAAAATATAAAAGAGAGCCATACCGGAATTTCCACATTTGTGACGGAGTACGACTGAGGAGAGAAACACCAAGTCAACGCTCTTACTCTCCTAATGCCCTTTGAAAAGGACAGTTTTGGTGAGCTTCTGTCTCATGTTGCCACTCTGTAAGGTCAGAGTATCTAATTTGGCAATGTGGTGCAGACGTAGCTTGAAAAACAGGGACACAACTAATGTCAACAGCATATGGTGGTGACTGTCAATGACATGCTGTGTTTCACCGATGTGCTCCCCGAGCAAAAACACATCCTCTGACCCTATCCTCTTGCGCACAATGTAGAGGACTTCCAGCGGTTTGATGGGCTGTGATCGTCTGGAATCAGCTAATGACTGGCGAATGACCCACTCTGCTGCCCTGACAATCCTCACCGTGCCTTCAGATGGAATCACTAGGCCTCCATTGTTTCTTAGAGAGAGCAGGTGGTAACTCTTGTCCTGACAAGCAGATGCAGCGTCCGTCACCAGGCTGGCACGGCAGACATCACAGGACAGCTTCTTTAATGTCCGTCGCACAACAAATCCTAAAATTAGAGGTAGACTGATTAATAATATAATAACAAATAATAATTAATAAGTATGGGAAATTAGAATTTCCAACTGTGAACATTTCTTTTTTTGGACTATCATCCAATTAATCAGCAATCATTTTCACCCTAGGTTTTGACTATTGGCACAATCGGCTATAGGTCAATCAGTCAACCTTTACCTGAAATGTACACAAGGGCGTTGTCCACAAGACCATCGAAGCGGGTGGGGAGGTAGCTGTGGTCATGTACAATGGCAGGAATGTCAGAAAACAGGGATGGAAGATCTTCTCCTTCAGCAGAGGACATATCTACGGCTGACAGGTTTGTAGATAAGTCGATTTTGGTAGGACTGGGCAGCAGAGGACAATGCAAAAGCTGGCAGGGACTGGGTGTCTTAAGAAAAAAAACATATGGACAGACAAACTGAAAAGAATACAAACATATGCTGACACTTCGTGTCACTTGGTATTGTGGCTGGTAAATATGTACCGGATGCTCTGATGGAGTTAAAGAGAATTTCCAAGTGGTCCTGGCTGAACCTGTATGTCAGGACATATCGCTGTCCCTCAAGCAGATCATGAACCATCAACATCAACGTGTCAATGTTGATGATGAAGCCCAGGATAGAGAGAAACCTTCAAACGCAAATATTGTATTACTATGATGATCCTGCCAAAACAGTACATAAGAAATCAGGGATGCAAACATGCTATAGGGTGAAAATAGTGAATGCTCCCAGAGCAGCACTCCTCAGGGAGCTACCACGGCAGACACTAATCCACATTTTACACAATTCACCTCATTGCCACATTTTGGGAAAAAAGGGTAACCTAAAGCTGACTAGTTTGCATCCCTGATCTTGAATGTATAATCAGTGCGAGTGTGCTAAAAGTAATTTTAAGGATCCTAAGATCCTTACAATTACTTTTAGGACACTAAACTTGCTTGAATCAACTCACAAAAGAACGTGCAGACCATGCAATACTTACAGTAGGCTACTGTACCATTTTGACACCTGGATTGGGGGGGGGGGGAGGGACAGAACACAAGAAAATTGGGGCAGAGACAAATTCACGGACAGCCAACACATTGGAGCAACATAGTATCATATGAATATGAATAATACATACCACTTTATGACCTCGATGCAGAAGAGTAGGGCATCTCATGAACTTTATGCAGACAGGAAAGAGCATCTTATGAACTCGATGCAGAAGAGTATCTTATGAACTCGATGCAGACATGACAGAACATCTTATGAACTCGATACAGACAGGAGGACAAAACCGTCCCTCCTTAATGCCAGTTCCCATTGTCTCCTCCTCTCTCCGGCTTTGGGAAACCTTCAGAACATGAGAAAGGTAGCCAAATATAGAAATTATTGTCAACATTTTCCACCTTACTTTACTTTAGCATTAAGGGTAAGGACAAAAATACACACCTAAATTATGATATTTTGGGGGTAATTGTATGAATTTATGCAAATTTTAAGAATAAGACAACCACATTAAGATTTATAAAAAGGTGTCCAAAAGAAACATTCAATGATTTTTGTAAACAATGTTAGCAACATTCTAAAAAGGCTGGGTCAACAACAATCTTGCAATACTATTAGGCTATCTCACATAACCCCACTATTCCTTTGTAGCAGGACTTGTATAGTATACATCCACTAAGTAACTAGCGATTATCCTAATTATAGACGTAATATTGTCTTTCTTATACGTGAAAGGTGATCCCACGTCTTCTTGATTCTACACTACGGCGAGTAGTGCATCCATAAGCTGCACAAAAGGCAGGCATGTTCCACTGGTAGGTTGTGTGCTTCTGTAAACACAAAGCCAGCAATGTCCTGCATCATAAATGTATCTAAAGATGTTTTTTTACAAACATATTGAATCATAGCCACGTTAATAATGCTTGTAATAAACCAAACCGTTTGTAAAAATCCGTCAATATTTCAGCGAGTTATGAGTATTTTTGTCTGTGCAGATCACTCACCCTCCAACAGCTACCATTGAACGTAATAGAAAGGCTGACTCGAGCAAGATGGCGGCGGTTCAGTGACGCTGGTGACTCCGCCTTAAGCTATCTAGTGTTCTATATAGATATCTATGATGTTTCACCCGTTCACATGTACACGGGCTAACAACTTGAAAATAATATTTACACCCTGAAAGGCGTTTCTGAAAAGCTCAGTTTTCAGTGAGCTAAAATTCAGTTTTCCATTGTGTTCATGTGGATGGGGGACCAAGATGCAGATAAAACACACAGATACACACACAGACACACACATACATTGCCATTGAGACACACACACACACACACACACACACACACACACACACACACACACACACACACACACACACACACACATAAACACTCACATAGACACACACACACACACACATAAACACTCACATAGATACACAGACATGCATTTACATAGACACACACACACATAGCCTACACACACACACACACACACACACACGCACGCACACACACACACACACACACACACACACACACACACACACACACACACACACACACACACACACACACACACACACACACACACACACACACACACACACACACACACACACACACACACACACACACACACACACACACACACACACACACACACACACACACACGCTCTGGTCCTCATGTGCCATAACAAGGACAGTCACACTCAACACGTGGCTTTGTCACTTAGTGTTTCTCTGCGGGCCACTTCCTGAAGGGAAGAGATGAAGAGAGACAATTGTCTCATTTTCTCACTCCCCCCCCCTCTCTCTCCTTTCCCCCCTCCATGTGATATTCCTGAGAGGTAGTGAAAGAACTAGGTGAAACGGGAATCACATGGGCCATGTGTTTAACTGAGAAATGATGATAATCAACAACATCCTTGGTAAGTAGGACATGCGGCTATAGGGTTCCAAAATTTGGAACCCTATAGCCACCCAATTTGAATGATTTCCCTACGGTGAATTGTGGTTCAGACCTGTTAACAGTATTAGAATTGAACCTCATTTAGATGTGAGAAGTCTACGGAGTCTACGGAGGAGCCCCAGATTGTACAGGTGACGTCGCAAATCCGAGGCTTCTCGCTTCTCGCTCTGATATCTGGCTTAACCTAACCCTGATCTCTATGAACAAGGGCCGCACTCTGTACAATAATTGACCTCTCTCAAGCCCGCCGTCTTTTCTTTCGTGATCCTCCAATCGCAAAGTTTGTCTGAGGGAAGCAGCAGCTGCGATTGAAGGATCAAGAAAAGAGGGTGGGGCTTGAGACAGATCAATGCAGCTGAATCTCTAGCAAGATGAGTACACATAAAACAGCCAGAGTTTAGGCTGTGCTACCATCTACATTGGCCGTCTCTCAAACAATGGTGTAATGTCAGCAAAAGCCAAGGTATGGCACAGTGGGGGAGACCAAAGGTGCAGAAGAAAATTCACATACATAAGGATTCACATATAAAATGTATTTAGAGAAGCCACAGCTCTTAACACAACAATACAAATCCATCCACTTCTCTCTCACTTAACCCGACACTTAACCTGACCCTAACCCAACACTTAACCTGACCCTAACCCAACACTTAACCTGACCCTAACCCAACACTTAACCTGACCCTAACCCAACACTTAACCTGACCCTAACCCAACACTTAACCTGACCCTAACCCAACACTTAACCTGACCCTAACCTGGCCCTAACCCGACATTTAACCTGACCCTAACCAGGAAAAACAAGTCCCAGAGAAGGTGAATATAGGAGCACAGTGAAAGTGATCACAGGTTACTGTGGAGCGACGTGGCATGCAAAGAGAAATAAGGAGACGAAAACTATAGGTCAGAGACACTAGGACGCCACACTATTACAGGGAATGTGTGTGTGTGTCAAGTCAAGTCAAGTCAAGAGTTTTAATTGTCACGGCATACAGGTATACAATGAAATGCGGGTGGTCTTGCCCGCAACGATGTGCAATACAGTGGTACATATAATAGAATCAAAAGAAGAAACAACATTGTGCAGTAACAGGTAGCAGGTAACATGGAGTGACATCTCGGTATCTGTACATAGTTATTTACAGAGCATGTGTGACATGCTAGTTAGCTTTGGTAGTGCAATACACTGTTCCTGTTATTCTAATTTAAAGTGTCCTTTCCTTTGGCCATAAGTGTGCGTGTGTGCGACATGAGTGTGTGCCCGCTCATGTTAAAGTGTTAAGTGGCTGCTCGTGTGTGAGCGTGCACAGTGTGCGTGTCGTGTGTGTGTTCATGTGTGCTTGTGTGTGGACAGTTCAATGTTCTGAGCACTCAATGTTCATTGTTCATGGCTCTGATGGCCTGGGGGAAGAAGCTGAGCCTAAGCCGCTCTGTCCTAGTAGCTGGGGTTCGCAGGCGTCTGCCTGACCTCAGCAGCTGAAACAGGCTGTTATTGGGGTGGTGAGGGTCTTTCATTATCCTGCAGGCTCTGGATTTGCACCTCTTGTTGTATAGAACCTGCAGGGGGGGTAGTGCAATACCCGTGGTACGCTCGGCTGAGCGCACCACTTTCTGTAGGGCCTTCTTGTCCTGTGCCGTGCTGTTTCCATACCAGGCAGTGATGTTTCCGTTCAGGATGCTCTCTACAGCTCCTGAGTAGAAGGACTGGAGTATCTTCCCCGATACTCTGAACTTCCTTAACTGTCTCAGGTGGTAGAGACGCTGTTTCGCCTTCTTTACTACTGTGTCTATGTGTGTTGACCATGTCAGGTCCTCTGAGATGTGGACCCCCAGGTACTTGAAGCTGCTCACCCTGTCCACGGTAGCCCCGTTTATCATCAGTGGTGTGTGTGTCTCCTGCTGTCCTCTCCTATAATCCACGATCAGTTCCTTGGTTTTGCCAATGTTCAGGAGCAGGCTGTTGTCCTGGCACCAGCGTTCCAGTACCTCAACCTCCTCCCGGTAGGCCTTCTCGTCGTTGTCCGAGATCAGCCCCACCACCACGTGTCATCTGCGAACTTCACTATGGAGTTGGAGCTGAACTTGGCCACACAGTCGTGTGTGTAGAGTGAGTACAGCAGGGGGCTCAGAACACAGCCCTGGGGGGACCCGATGCTCAGGGTGATGGTGTTGGAGGTTTGACCCCCCACCCTGACCGCCTGGGGTCTTTCGCTCAGAAAGTCCAGTACCCAGGCGCTCAGGCCGGAGCTCAGACCTAGCTCGATCAGCTTGTCCACCAGTCTGGTGGGGACTATGGTGTTGAACGCTGAGCTGTAGTCAATGAACAACAGTCTCACATAGCCCCCCTTCTGACGGTCAAGGTGCGAGAGGGTGCTGTGCAGTACCTGGGAGACCGCGTCGTCGGTGGACCTGTTTGTCCTGTATGCAAATTGCATAGGGTCCATATCACTGGGGAGGGAGGCACAAATGTGGTCCTTGACCAGCCTCTCGAAACATTTCATGACCACAGAGGTGAGTGCCACCGGTCTGTAGTCATTTGGACATGCTGGGGAGGGTTTCTTCGGCACAGGGATGATGGTAGACATCTTGAAGCAGGCAGGGACCACTGACTCCGCCAGTGATTGATTAAATATGGCGGTGAACACAGGGGCCAGCTGGTTGGCACAGGTCTTGAGTATACGTCCTGTTATGCCATCTGGTCCAGCAGCCTTCCTGGTGTTCACCTGCATAAATGCTCTTCTCACACTGTGTTCCGACAACGAGAGAGCGTCCCCCCCCCCTCGCGGTTGCCCCCCCCCCCTCCACAACAGCCGGCGCGCCAGTGACGTCACTAGCCGGAGAGCCAGCAGCGCCACTGTCTACACCAAACCGAGCGTAGAAGGTGTTGAGCTTGTCCGCGAGGGAGGCGTCGTCGCTCCCCATTGAGGGGGCGCTGACTTTATAGTCAGTTATTGTCTTCAGTCCCTGCCATAATCCTCTTGTGTCGTTTTGTGCCATTTGTGTCTCCAGTTTGTCAGCATATGTCCTCTTAGCAAGTTTGACAGCTTTGCGTAGAGTATAGACTGAAGCCTTATACTCCTCCATGTTTCCTGACTCTCTACCCAGGTTGTAGGCGGTGGTACGAGAGTTCAGAGCTGCTCTAATAGTGCTATCCACCCACGGTTTCTGGTTTGGGAAAATCCGCACCGTTTTCCTGAGGACAATACCATCAGATATTGTTGTTATGTAGCACACCACTGTGTCTGCTAGTTCACTGACGTCACTGGCGCTTCCTATGAACATATCCCAATCCGTGTCTGCAAGCACGTCCTTGAGCGTGGCCTCTGATTCGTCAGTCCACTTCTTTGTCTCACGTGACACGACGGCGTCACGTGATCTCTGTTGATATGCCGGAAATAGCAAGATGGAGTCATGATCGCTCGAGCTTGTGGACCCCGTTAATGGCGGAGCGGCTACTGCCTTGTAACCCGCTTTGAACGGGGAATAGCAGTGGTCGAGTGTGTTCTTCCCTCTGGTGGAGCAAGCGATGTGCTGAAAAAAGGACGGCATCACTTTCTTCAGGTTGGCCTGGTTGAAATCGCCGGCCACTACCATCGCTGCGTCTGGGTGTTTGATCTGGTGTCTGTTGAGATGATCGTGTAGTTCGCCCAGCGCTTTGCCCGTATTCGCGTGTGGGGGAATATACGCGGCAGTCATGACGACTGCTGTGAACTCCCTCGGGAGGTGAAACGGACGACATAGGATAGAAAGATGTTCCAAGTCCGGCGAACACGAGTTTGAGAGGACCTGCACCCCCTCGGGATTAACCCAGGAATTGTTCGTGATGAGGCAGACTCCGCCGCCGATGGTCTTTCCTGAGCCAGCGTTGCGATCTGCACGTAAGACTGTGAAGGCATCCGAGGGAGAGACGCTTTTGTCTGGGGTCGTCGACGTGAGCCATGTCTCTGTGAGACATATAATGTTGATGTCTCTCATCTCCCGTTGGAACCGGACCCTCGCTCTCAGGTCATCCATCCTACCCTCCAACGAACGGGCATTCGCCAGAAAGATGGATGGAATTGCTGGGCGGTAAGCAGCTCTTTTTAGTCTCAATCTGATACCTCCTCGTCTCCCTCTGTGTCTTCTCCTGCCGTCGCCTTTGTTCTTTTCTTTGCCGCCATTCTCCCGTCTGATTTCTGCTGGCCATTCTAGGTCAAAAGTGTCTCCAAACTCCTCTTTGAGCCCGGGGTTCAGGTCCATAAGTGTCTGACGGTCGTATGACGTACCCGCCAGTGTTGCTTTAAATAAAAAAGTAGCAAAAACAAACATAATAGCTAAAAGTGAGTACATCGTTGCGGAGCTAAAACCAGAGGCGTCTGACCAGGGTCGCGTCCTCTAAGTATATGTGTGTGTGTGTGTGTGTGTGTGTGTGTGTGTGTGTGTGTGTGTGTGTGTGTGTGTGTGTGTGTGTGTGTGTGTGTGTGTGTGTGTGTGTGTGTGTGTGTGTGTGTGTGTGTGTGTGTGTGTGTGTGTGTGTGTGTGTGTGTGTGTGTGTGTGCGTGCGTGCGTGCGTGCGTGCGTGCGTGCGTGCGTGCGTGCGTGCGTGCGTGCGTGCGTGCGTGTGTGTGTGTGTGTGTGTGGCGTGTGTGGTTGTGTGCGTGTCCTTGTTTCCTTCTGTTACAGTGACTGAATGTCCCAACCAGTGATGCCACAGATTACTTGTAAAAGTAATCCGATTACTGATTACTGATTACTCCTTTAAAAAGTAATCTTAGTTACTTTACTGATTACTTGATTATCAGAGTAACTTAGTTACTTTGAAAGTAACTAGGTTACGAAGTCGTCGTCCCTGCTGCTGCCACAACATAAGAATGACAAAAAAAAATTAGTAAAATGTACTCAGTTTGAGTAAAATGTACTAATAGGGCAGGTAGGCCTATCTTGCTATCTATAGATCTATAGATTTCACAAAAGATAAATGGTCAATAACACCACATGTAGGCTGATATGTAGCCTACCTTTGAGGCCTGCCCCATTCAGATATGGTTCTACGTTATTATTATTTATTATTGTGTGAATGAATGAATGAATGAATGAATGAATGAATGAATGAATGAATGAATGAATAGCCCCCCTTCTGACGGTCAAGGTGCGAGAGGGTGCTGTGCAGTACCTGGGAGACCGCGTCGTCGGTGGACCTGTTTGTCCTGTATGCAAATTGCATAGGGTCCATATCACTGGGGAGGGAGGCACAAATGTGGTCCTTGACCAGCCTCTCGAAACATTTCATGACCACAGAGGTGAGTGCCACCGGTCTGTAGTCATTTGGACATGCTGGGGAGGGTTTCTTCGGCACAGGGATGATGGTAGACATCTTGAAGCACGCCAGTGATTGATTAAATATGGCGGTGAACACAGGGGCCAGCTGGTTGGCACAGGTCTTGAGTATACGTCCTGTTATGCCATCTGGTCCAGCAGCCTTCCTGGTGTTCACCTGCATAAATGCTCTTCTCACACTGTGTTCCGACAACGAGAGAGCGTCCCCCCCCCCTCGCGGTTGCCCCCCCCCCCTCCACAACAGCCGGCGCGCCAGTGACGTCACTAGCCGGAGAGCCAGCAGCGCCACTGTCTACACCAAACCGAGCGTAGAAGGTGTTGAGCTTGTCCGCGAGGGAGGCGTCGTCGCTCCCCATTGAGGGGGCGCTGACTTTATAGTCAGTTATTGTCTTCAGTCCCTGCCATAATCCTCTTGTGTCGTTTTGTGCCATTTGTGTCTCCAGTTTGTCAGCATATGTCCTCTTAGCAAGTTTGACAGCTTTGCGTAGAGTATAGACTGAAGCCTTATACTCCTCCATGTTTCCTGACTCTCTACCCAGGTTGTAGGCGGTGGTACGAGAGTTCAGAGCTGCTCTAATAGTGCTATCCACCCACGGTTTCTGGTTTGGGAAAATCCGCACCGTTTTCCTGAGGACAATACCATCAGATATTGTTGTTATGTAGCACACCACTGTGTCTGCTAGTTCACTGACGTCACTGGCGCTTCCTATGAACATATCCCAATCCGTGTCTGCAAGCACGTCCTTGAGCGTGGCCTCTGATTCGTCGGTCCACTTCTTTGTCTCACGTGACACGACGGCGTCACGTGATCTCTGTTGATATGCCGGAAATAGCAAGATGGAGTCATGATCGCTCGAGCTTGTGGACCCCGTTAATGGCGGAGCGGCTACTGCCTTGTAACCCGCTTTGAACGGGGAATAGCAGTGGTCGAGTGTGTTCTTCCCTCTGGTGGAGCAAGCGATGTGCTGAAAAAAGGACGGCATCACTTTCTTCAGGTTGGCCTGGTTGAAATCGCCGGCCACTACCATCGCTGCGTCTGGGTGTTTGATCTGGTGTCTGTTGAGATGATCGTGTAGTTCGCCCAGCGCTTTGCCCGTATTCGCGTGTGGGGGAATATACACGGCAGTCATGACGACTGCTGTGAACTCCCTCGGGAGGTGAAACGGACGACATAGGATAGAAAGATGTTCCAAGTCCGGCGAACACGAGTTTGAGAGGACCTGCACCCCCTCGGGATTAACCCAGGAATTGTTCGTGATGAGGCAGACTCCGCCGCCGATGGTCTTTCCTGAGCCAGCGTTGCGATCTGCACGTAAGACTGTGAAGGCATCCGAGGGAGAGACGCTTTTGTCTGGGGTCGTCGACGTGAGCCATGTCTCTGTGAGACATATAATGTTGATGTCTCTCATCTCCCGTTGGAACCGGACCCTCGCTCTCAGGTCATCCATCCTACCCTCCAACGAACGGGCATTCGCCAGAAAGATGGATGGAATTGCTGGGCGGTAAGCAGCTCTTTTTAGTCTCAATCTGATACCTCCTCGTCTCCCTCTGTGTCTTCTCCTGCCGTCGCCTTTGTTCTTTTCTTTGCCGCTATTCTCCCGTCTGATTTCTGCTGGCCATTCTAGGTCAAAAGTGTCTCCAAACTCCTCTTTGAGCCCGGGGTTCAGGTCCATAAGTGTCTGACGGTCGTATGACGTACCCGCCAGTGTTGCTTTAAATAAAAAAGTAGCAAAAACAAACATAATAGCTAAAAGTGAGTACATCGTTGCGGAGCTAAAACCAGAGGCGTCTGACCAGGGTCGCGTCCTCTAAGTATATGTGTGTGTGTGTGTGTGTGTGTGTGTGTGTGTGTGTGTGTGTGTGTGTGTGTGTGTGTGTGTGTGTGTGTGTGTGTGTGTGTGTGTGTGTGTGTGTGTGTGTGTGTGTGTGTGTGTGCGTGCGTGCGTGCGTGCGTGCGTGCGTGCGTGCGTGCGTGCGTGCGTGCGTGCGTGCGTGCGTGCGTGCGTGCGTGCGTGCGTGTGTGTGTGTGTGTGTGTGGCGTGTGTGGTTGTGTGCGTGTCCTTGTTTCCTTCTGTTACAGTGACTGAATGTCCCAACCAGTGATGCCACAGATTACTTGTAAAAGTAATCCGATTACTGATTACTGATTACTCCTTTAAAAAGTAATCTTAGTTACTTTACTGATTACTTGATTATCAGAGTAACTTAGTTACTTTGAAAGTAACTAGGTTACGAAGTCGTCGTCCCTGCTGCTGCCACAACATAAGAATGACAAAAAAAAATTAGTAAAATGTACTCAGTTTGAGTAAAATGTACTAATAGGGCAGGTAGGCCTATCTTGCTATCTATAGATCTATAGATTTCACAAAAGATAAATGGTCAATAACACCACATGTAGGCTGATATGTAGCCTACCTTTGAGGCCTGCCCCATTCAGATATGGTTCTACGTTATTATTATTTATTATTGTGTGAATGAATGAATGAATGAATGAATGAATGAATGAATGAATGAATGAATGAATGAATGAATGAATGAATGAATGAATGAATGAATGAATGAATGAATGAATGAATGAAAACTTTATTTAACAGATTGCAGAATGGGTACAATACAGTACGGCTCAATACACACAATTGTTAAGGGGATGCAGACCAGAGAAAGACGTTTGTCTTGTTTCCATCAGGGTCCCCCATTTTCAATTCATATAGACATTTATGACATACACAACATACATGACATTTATGGCATAGGGACATATAGGTATTTAGTACTGATACATTTGTGACATAAGCGGTATTCAAATATACAGTACTGTTACCCCTAGATCATGACAGAGTATATACATATGATGGGGAGGGGACTGTACATTAGGAGGGGGTGGGTGGGTGGGAGGGAAATATATACGGCGGGGAGGGAATATATATACTGCAGTGTTGTCAGTGTGCTACTGACAACCTACATACTGCAGTATGGTGTTCCATGTTCATGAATTATATTGCAATGCAAAAGATGTTTAACTCAAAGGTGGAACATACTGTTTGGCTGGTGGTGCAGCTCCGAGTCCTGTAGAAGTCGACGGTCGTGCTGTGCTGTATATTCCATATGCGGTAGAGAGTATTTTGTTTCCTCCGCAAAGTGAATGTTTTTTTCACCCGGCTTAACAAACGTTAAGTAGACTAGTGAACTTCCAGTGCAAGAAAGCGTTACGAATACGAGCGCGAGCTTCTCCCTGCTAGCGCGCAGTTTAGGTCAGCCTGAAAATAACAATAACAGCCGCGCCCACCAGCATGGCTCGACACGCCAGGTTGCGTGCTGTGACGTCACTCCCCAATACAAGGAAAAGCTTTCCAAACATATATTTGACTGTCGAAAACGAAAGAAAATACTGCATTCCGCCTGCATTATGATGAGATAGTAACGAAATAGTAACGCAAAGCCACTTGGACAAGTAACTGCAATCAGATTACTGGCTTGTAAAGATTAACGCGTTAGATTACTATTTTCGGGGGAAAGTAATCAGATTACAATAACGCGTTACTTAGTAACGCGTTAGTGGCATCACTGGTCCCAACTAGGGCTGCAACTAACAACTATTTTAATAATGGATGAACCTGCAGATTATTAATTTGATTAATCGGATACAAATAATGATTCCTCGTCTTGTACAATGCTTTTTCAAACAACCTGCAAATTGATTGGTTAAAAACCAACAACAGGCCATGGAGGTGCAGCATAATATAGACCCACCTAATTGCCAACAATTTTTATAATTGATTAGTTGATTAGTTTTATAGTTGATTAGTTGCTGCAGCTCTAGTCACCACAAGTGATGAAAACAAGGTTCTTTATCCGGGGCTAAAGGAGCTATTTCATGGTTAGGGTTTATGATTAGGGTTAGGGAATGAATGTAAGTCTATGGATAAAACATGGCTGTGTGTGTGTGTGTGTGTGTGTGTGTGTGTGTGTGTGTGTGTGTGTGTGTGTGTGTGTGTGTGTGTGTGTGTGTGTGTGTGTGTGTGTGTGTGTGTGTGTGTGTGTGTGTGTGTGTGTGTGTGTGTGTGTGTGTGTGTGTGTGTGTGTGCGTGCATGCGTGCGTGCGTGTGTGTGTGTGTGTGTGTGTGTGTGTGTGTGTGGCGTGTGCGTGTGTGGTTGTGTTTGTGTCCTTGTTTCCTTCTGTTACAGTGACTGAATGTCCCAACTAGGGCTGCAACTAACAACTATTTTAATAATGGATGAACCTGCAGATTATTAATTTGATTAATCGGATACAAATAATGATTCCTCGTCTTGTACAATGCTCTTTCAAACAACCTGCCAATTGATTGGTTAAAAACCAACAACAGGCCATGGAGGTGCAGCATAATATAGACCCACCTAATTGCCAACTATTTTTATAATTGATTAGTTGATTAGTTTTATAGTTGATTAGTTGCTGCAGCTCTAGTCACCACAAGTAATGAAAACAAGGTTCTTTATCCGGGGCTAAAAGAGCTATTTCATGGTTAGGGTTTATGATTAGGGTTAGGGAATGAATGTAAGTCTATGGATGAAACATGGCTGTGTGTGTGTGTGTGTGTGTGTGTGTGTGTGTGTGTGTGTGTGTGTGTGTGTGTGTGTGTGTGTGTGTGTGTGTGTGTGTGTGTGTGTGTGTGTGTGTGTGTGTGTGTGTGTGTGTGTGTGTGTGTGTGTGTGTGTGTGTGTGTGTGTGTGCGTGTGTGTGTGTGTGTGTGTGTGTGTGTGTGTGTGTGTGTGTGTGGCGTGTGCGTGTGTGGATGTGTGTGTGTCCTTGTTTCCTTCTGTTACAGTGACTGAATGTCCCAACTAGGGCTGCAACTAACAACTATTTTAATAATGGATGAACTGCAGATTATTAATTTGATTAACCGGATACAAATATGATTCCTTGTCTTGTACAATGCTTTTTCAAACAACCTGCAAATTGATTGGTTAAAAACCAACAACAGGCCATGGAGGTGCAGCCTAATATAGACCCACCTAATTGCCAACTATTTTATAATTGATTAGTTGATTAGTTTTATAGTTGATTAGTTGCTGCAGCTCTAGTCACCACAAGTGATGAAACAAGGTTCTTTATCCGGGCTAAAGGAGCTATTTCATGGTTAGGGTTTATGATTAGGGTTAGGGAATGAATGTAAATCTATGGATAAAACATGGCTGTGTGTGTGTGTGTGTGTGTGTGTGTGTGTGTGTGTGTGTGTGTGTGTGTGTGTGTGTGTGTGTGTGTGTGTGTGTGTGTGTGTGTGTGTGTGTGTGTGTGTGTGTGTGTGTGTGTGTGTGTGTGTGTGTGTGTGTGTGTGTGTGTGTGTGTGTGTGTGTGTGTGTGTGTGTGTGTGTGTGTGTGTGTGTGTGTGTGTGTGTGTGTGCGTGTGTGTGTGTGTGTGTGTGTGTGTGTGTGTGTGTGGGTGTGCGTGTGTGGTTGTGTGTGTGTCCTTGTTTCCTTCTGTTACAGTGACTGAATGTCCCAACTAGGGCTGCAACTAACAACTATTTTAATAATGGATGAACCTGCAGATTATTAATTTGATTAATCGGATACAAATAATGATTCCTCGTCTTGTACAATGCTTTTTCAAACAACCTGCAAATTGATTGGTTAAAAACCAACAACAGCCATGGAGGTGCAGCATAATATAGACCCACCTAATTGCCAACAATTTTTAAATTGATTAGTTGATTCGTTTTATAGTTGATTAGTTGCTGCAGCTCTAGTCACCACAAGTGATGAAAACAAGGTTCTTTATCCGGGGCTAAAGGCGCTATTTCATGGTTAGGGTTTATGATTAGGGTTAGGGAATGAATGCAAGTCTATGGATAAAACATGGCTGTGTGTGTGTGTGTGTGTGTGTGTGTGTGTGTGTGTGTGTGTGTGTGTGTGTGTGGTGTGTGTGTGTGTGTGTGTGTGTGTGTGTGTGTGTGTGTGTGTGTGTGTGTGTGTGTGTGTGTGTGTGTGTGTGTGTGTGTGTGTGTGTGTGTGTGTGTGTGTGTGTGTGTGTACGTGTGTGCGTGTGTGCGTGTGTGCGTGCGTGCATGCGTGCGTGTGTCTATGAGTCATATTCTAGGAGTGGCTCCTTATCTCCTCTGACAAGCCTCCTCTGACAACTACAGGCTGAGACAGAGGCAGGATGGTTGATTGATTGATTGATTGAAAACGTTATTAACAGATTGCAGAATACAGTACAGTACAGCTCATACAATTGTTAAGGGGATGCAGACCAGAGAAAGAATTTCGTCTTGTTTACCTCAGGGTCCCCCATTTTCAATTCATCATAACATATATGACACACACGACATACAGATAGACAGTACTGCTACATCTATACATTTATGACATACCAGATTTGCAAATACAGTACTGTTTGTGATACAAAAAGAGTCCAGAAAAGAGAATATATACACTTGACGTAGAAACTGTACATTGGAGGAGGTTGGGTATAGGTGGGGTGGGGTTGGGTGGGCGGGGGGGACTGCACATTGGAGGTGGTTGGGGGGGGGGGGGGGGGGGTTGGGTAGGAGGGGTGGGTGGGGGACACTGTACAAGCAAGACTGTACATTGGAATATTGACTAAACCATACTTGGTAATTTACTGTACATTGGAGGGGGTTGGGTTAGGCCATTTACAGGGGCCAGTTTCTAATTGCAGTCTCCCATAGGTGTTCTTTGAGAGTGGTTTTGAAAGTGGGTAGTGATTCACATTCCTTTACAGCTTTGGGTAGGGCGTTCCACATTGATGTGGCATAATTGCGAAACGTGTTTAGTCCCTTGTTTGAGCCGAATCTGGGTTTAACATGATTTGTGGAGCTCCCTCTGGTGTTGTGATCGTGGTATTCACTGACCTTTGGGAAGTATTTTGACATGTACATGGGTACCTTGGTCGTGTAGTGTATCTTGTAGACCAGGCCCATTGCAAGTTGCTGTACTCTGTCGTCTACTCTAAGCCATCCTAGGTTGTCAAAGTGGGCAGGGGTGAGGTGGGTTCTAGGAGTAAGGTCAAGCAGTAGTCTGACCAGTTTGTTTTGAGATGTTTGTAATTTAGTTTTTAGCGCCTTTGAGGTGCAGGTACCATGAGGTGCAAGCATAGTCGTAGTACCCATGAATGAGTGCTCCTGTTAGAGTCTTCAGGGTATTCTTGTTTACCAGAGAGGAGATCCGGTACAATAATGTTGTTCGTTGGCGCGGCTGGGTGGCGTAGCGGAGATTGCGCTTGTCACCAATGCAAGAGACTCCGGTATCGAATCCCAGTCTCAGCATTGCCTCCGGCTTGGGCCGGCCGTCGTACTGGCTCATTTGGTCAGCGGGTGGAAGTTGATGGGTGGGGATTGGATGTTGTGGACAGCGACCCCTACAGGTCGGTTGGGAGATGCCTGCACAGCAGAGACAGGAAGTAGCGAGGGTAGTGTGAGCCTCCCATGCGTTACACCTCACCAATGAGAGTCCGCGCTGGCAGGTGAAAATAAGTGACAGGCTGCCTCCTCGTGTGCCGGAGGGAACACGTGATGCAAGGCTTCTATCCTCTCTACAACCGACCGGTGGGGGGCATAGTCGAGCAACGTTCAAGACAGGGGAGGGGAGAATTGGATACACGAAATTGGGATGGGAGAAAAATAGAAAATAAGGAGAAAAAGTGGAGAAAAAAAAAAGAACCTTGTTCGTTGGCTGACTTTTTTTATTACATTGGTTGCCATTTTGTCACAGGAAAGATTTGCCTCTAGGATGGAGCCCAGGTATGTAATTTCATCTTTCCTTGTGACAATATTGTCACCCACTGTAACAGAGACGCCGTTGGCCTTGCTGAGTTTGTTATTTGATCCAAAGAGAATGGACTCTGTTTTACCCAGGTGTAATGATAGTTTGTTATCAGCGAGCCAGAGTTCAGAGCTGAGGGCTTTTTCAGGGCTGAGTTACTATGGGAAGTTCATTCCAAACGTGTCCAACCTAGTGGCACCGTTGACAGCTCTGTTACACAAAGACATTAAGTGGGAGTGGGAAGAGACACGCCAGAAGGCATTTGAGGAATCTAAGAGACAGCTGCAGTCTAGCCAGGTCCTAGTACATTACAACCCAGACCTCCCACTCATACTGGCTTGTGACGCTTCGCCAGTAGGTTTAGGTGCAGTCTTATCTCACAAGAAGACAGACGGTAGTGAGAAACCTATAGCATTTGCGTCCAGAATGCTTACCAGAATGCTTACTACTCCCAGATAGAAAAAGAAGCACTATGCATGTGGGGTGTTATTCCACACATATCTTTATGGGAGGAAGTTTACGTTAATAATGGATCACAAGCCCTTACTGAAAGTCCCGGGTCCCAAAACAGGTGTTCCTACTATTGCTGCAAAGGTGGTCCCTTATACTATAGCTGCTTACACCTATGGGATCGAGTACAAATGGTCAGACCAGCATGGAAATATGGACACATTATCCCAACTTCCTGTCAGTGATAGCAAGTTTCCTACTCCAAATCCAATATTTAGAATATCATATCTAGAGGATTTGCCTATTACTCTGATCCATGTCCCTCTGCTACACTTACCACCTGCCTGGAGGAGATAAATGTGTGGATGAAGCTCAACTTCTTACAACTGAACAGTTGTAAGACTGAGGCCATCCTTGTCGGTACTCCACACCAGGTCCAATCATCCAACATCACCAGAATCACCTTTTCTGGCCAGAACATCACACTCTCTACAGCAGTCACCAACCTGGGTGTCAAAATGGACCATCATCTCACATCACAGATGCAGAGAAGCTCATCCACGCCTTTATCTCCTCCAGGCTCGACTACTGCAATGCACTCCTCATTGGGATTCCTCGCAACAAACATCCAGAGACTTCAGTATTCTCAAAACAGCGCTGCCAGGATCCTGATGAGGGTGCGCAAATATGAACACATCACTCCCATCATCAAAACACTGCACTGGCTCCCCGTGGAATACAGGGTTGTATAGGTGTCCCTCCTCACCCACCAGTGACTTCATGGAAGTGTCCCCCCCTACCTTAAGGAACTCCTCACCCCCCAATCCTCACAGCCAACCTCCTTCAGCAACCCAGGAGGACCAGGCTCCGCACCATGGGAGATCAGACCTTCTGCTCAGCTGCTCCCAGGCTGTGGAATGGTCTCCCTAACCACCTGAGAGCTCCACAGTCTGTGGACATCTTCAAACAAGGCCTAAAAATCCTCCTCTTTAATAGAGCCTTTGGCTAATTCCACTTTGTCTTTGTTTTGTGTATTGGGAATTGCCCCTAGCTTTATTTATTATTAAATTAGTTTGTCTTGTTTTTAACCGCACTCTGTGATTTCATTGTCAAATGTAAAGTGCACTACAAATACAATTTATTATTAGTATTATTATTATTATTATTATTATTATTATTATTATTATTATTATTATTATTATTATTATTATTATTATTATTATTATTATTATTATTATTATTATTATTATTATTATTATTATTATTATTATTATTATTATTATTATTATTATTATTATTATTATTATTATTATCTTTTCTCATTTCTGTTCACCTGGTCTCTTCTCTTATCCTCTCTTTTTCTTTTCTTTCTTTTTTTATTATGTAAAGCACCTCTATGACACTATTAACTAACTAACTAACTAACTCACTCACTCACTCACTCACTCACTCACTCACTCACTCACTCATTCAGTCAGTCATTCATTCTTAGCAACTCTGCCTCTAGTGATAGCTCAACAACATGGTATGTATAAGACCAGTTCAATCTATGCTTGACATCTCAACAACAACAATTAGCATGTGCACCACTTGCAGACGCGCCGACACAGAGCACCCACCCAGAGCTAACCACCCAGAGCACCCACCCAGAGCTAACCACCCAGAGCTAACCACACAAAGCACCCACCCAGAGCTAACCACCCAGAGCTAACCACACAGAGCACCCACCCAGAGCTAACAACACAGAGCACCCACCCAGAGCTAACACCCAGAGCACCCACCCAGAGCTAACCACACAGAGCACCCACCCGAGCTAACCACACAGAGCACCCACCCCGAGCTAACCACACAGAGCACCCACCCAGAGCTAACCACACAGAGGACCCACCCAGAGCTAACCACACAGAGCACCCACCCCGAGCTAACCACACAGAGCACCCACCCAGAGCTAACCATCTCAACACTCCTGAACGCTCTACATTCAGTAGAACACCATTACATTTTACTGACATTCCGAGACATGTTTATAGGTAAGTATATAAGTTCGCTATTGCCGCTTATTTGTTGATACGAGAGGAAGAGAGAGTGTTTTCCCATTCAGCCAATATCACAGTCGATGTGTGATGTTACTATCAAGTATGCATGTGTGCCAAATCTTTGGGCAAAGGGCACCCCGAGCTAAAACAACACAGACCTCAGCTCCACCTTAACCCTTTCACTGCCGCACTACAAAAGGTTAACCCTTTACTATCACACAACCGACGGTCGCCTGGCAGTGAAAGGGTTAAAGCATGCGACACTTTGCATCTATGACACTATGTGTCCTTGTTCTATTCTGCCCTTTCCTATCCTGTCCTCTGACTTCATCTCCTCTCTCCTCCTCTCCCCTCCTTCCCTCTTGAGAAAGTAAGTGCTGCCACTTATCTGTTGCTTACACCAGATGGCATTTCAGTCACTTGCGTTCTAGCCAGAGGGGGTGAACTCACCTGGCGCCAATAGCGCCAACGAATGTGTCTTTACGAGCGTGTGTCCATTAGCAAGGTAAACAGTTTGTATTGGAATGACATTCCGTCTATTTCTTCGTGTTTGCCCATCTGGCCAGATATCCCTGGTATCTTATCAGAGCCATACGTGGAGTGCTGTGTATGGGCTGGAGGGCAGGGCAGATGCCTGGCTGAACAGAGGGTGTTTTGATTTCTGGAGATGTCTTGAAGTTTAGTGTTTTTTTCTTACTGGGTGTTGACAGACTTGTTGGGGGGAAGTAACAGATTTCCATTTGAAATTAGATTTAGATTTTGTAATGCTGTTTTGTGTAAGTATGGTATGTTCTGTCTTTCTCTATCTCTATCCCCCCACACCTCCTGTCACGTCTCTATTTCTCTCTTTCCCCTTCCTGTCTGCCTCAATCAATCAATCAAAAGCCTGTCTCTCTCCCCTGTTCATCTCCTAGCCGGCCTGTATACTATACCCTCACTGTCTCTCTCTCTCTCTATTTCACATTGCCTGCCTCTATCCCGTCTGTCGCTCTCTCTCTCTCCCCTCTCTCTCTCTCTCTCTCTCTCACTCTCTCTCTCTCTCTGTGCGCATGCGTGTGTTTGGAGTTGGAGCGAGTGGTTGGAGTCGCGGAGTGAGTTTGCTGCTGTATAACTGCGGTGTGAGTGAGTTTTCTAACTTTTCTATTTATATGTTGTTTGTCAAATTGTGAATTAGACTGTGGTTTATTTGATTGGTTGTGTGTTGGTGGTGGGCTGGTAGCGTTGTCAGTGTTCGCTTGGGCAGCTGTCTGCTGTCACAGTGACATGGATTTAGCAAAACTGACCAGGAAGCATGGGTTTAAGGTATCGCCCTCAGCCCTGAAAAAGCCTTCCCTGCTCAGTGGAAGAATGTAGTCTGGCTGTTGCGAGGGTGGTGGGGGCTCCCAGCGTTAAATCTGCGGCGAGGATGAACGGCGGAGTCGTTTTCTTTGTGGATGATTTGTTGAAGGTGAATAAATTGTTAGTGGACGGGTTGGTAATCAATGACACATTCGTAGCGGTGATCACAACACCTGCAAAAAAGGTGACGTTGGCAAATGTTCCCCCGTTGATAGGCGATGAACTTATATTGAGGGAACTCGCCAGATATGGGAAGATTGTATCTCCATTAAAGAAGATGTCTTCGGGGTGTAAAGCACCTGAACTACAGCATGTGGTTTCTCACAGAAGGCAGACGTTCATTATCATGAACAAACGTGAGGAGGAGTTGGATATAAAATTTTAAAGTAATAATAGACGGGTTTGAGTATATTGTTTTTGCGACGACGCAGAATATGCGTTGTTTTGGGTGTGGAAAAGAGGGCCATCTAAGAAAAGCGTGCCCTGGGGAGGGGCCTAGCAGGGGAGCAAATGATGGGAAGAGCGCAACAAAGAAAGGGAGGACAGCTTGGGGTGTGAATCAAGGTGTTGAGGGGGGGGGGGGACAGGGGAAAAGGGGTGGTGGGGAGACTTCTGAGAAGGCTATTGTACCAGATAGAAGTGATAAAAACGAGGTAGGCGTAGGAAAGGCAGGAGACGCAGTACAAGGGAAAAATGGTGGGGATGAAAATGTGGGGGGGGGGTGGTGGTAGAAGGGGCTTGTGTCAGCCAGGACACGATAAATAGCCAGGAGAAGAGTGGACCTGTTGATGGCACAGAGGCAAAGGCCACAGGTGGTGAGGTCGGAGTGGAGGAAGGAGTGGTAGAGGATATTGACATGGGGGTGGGTGGTAGAAAAGAATAAAAAGGATGGAGGTGAAGATGGGGTGGAGGGTGAGGATGGAGTTGATTTGCAAAGACAGGGTGGGGGAGGGGCTGGTGTCTGCAAGGACACGATAAGTAGCCAGGAGAAATGTGGACCTGTTGATGGCACAGAGGCAAAGGCCACAGGTGGTGATGTCGGAGTGGAGGAAGGAGTGGTAGAGGATATTGACATGGGGGAGGAAGAAGACAAGCTGAAGGTCGTCAGGCAGAAGAGGAAGTCAGGAGTGGACGGGTTAAGCTCTCAGGCTAAGAAAACGGGTGTGGGCACAGTGATCAGTAGTACGCAGAGTACGCAGGAAGATATAGGGGAGGACTTGGATGGAGGCGATGGGAATGAGTCTGATGATTGGGGGAGTGTGGCATCTGTAGATGCAAAAGCAGAACTTCCCTATAGTTTGTCCAAAATGAAAACTTTTTTAAGGGCAACAAAAAATAGGAAGGGTGTAAAAATAGGACAGTTTTTTCCGGATAGGGAGCAGTTCATTGTTTCCGCCAGAAGCAACATGAAGTGTAAAGGAGATGGTTGTTTTACTGATCAAGAAGTGTTTAGGTTGAGGAAGTTGGTACAGAGGGTTAGGAAGGACCTCAACAAAGAAGATGATGATGGGGGGGAATCGGTATAGTCTTGTTGTTTTGGTGACTTTGTTCACGTGGGTGGTTTACTCTTTATTTTTAATGAGCAGTAATTTTAGAGTGGCCACGTTAAATTTGAATGGGGTAAGGGACATAAAGAAAAGTGCTCTGTTATATGAAATGATCAAAGTGAAAAGCATTGATGTTATGTTGGTGCAGGAAACGCATAGTGATATGTCAAATGAAACAGACTGGAAGACAGAATGGAAGGGTGAGGTGGTTTTAAACTCCCTGACCTCAGTGAGTGGGGGGATTGGCATTTTGTTTTCAAAACGTTTTGTACCATTATCTTATGATATACAGTCGAAAGTGGAGGGGAGGCTAATGGTAGTAAAAGCCAAGTTTGAAAGGCATACTATGGTTTTTATTAATATTTATGCGCCCGTGGTTGGTTCAGAGAGAGCTTTGTTTTTAAATGAGCTCAATGACACTCCGAGGAGTTGTAATTCTGATGATTTTTTATTTCTGGGTGGTGATTTTAATTGCACTCAGAAATATTTTTTTTTTAGACAGGAATCACACTGAACCTCACAGAGAATCACAGATGATTTTAAATCAACTCATAGAAACGCATGATCTTGTAGACATTTGGAGAACAAGAGACAATATACTTGGACTCATGTTAGAGAAAATGTAATTTCTCTAGCTAGGTTGGATAGGTTTTATTGTTTTAAACATTATTGTGGAGTTGTTAAGATGTGTAAAATTATGCCTGTAGGTTTTACTGATCATTCGTTGGTTTTAAGTGATGTTTTTATTTCAAGGGTAAAACCAAAGAGTGCATATTGGCACTTTAACTCCACATTACTGTGTGATGTTAATTTTAAGGAGACTTTTATTTTTTTTGGAAAAGGTTTAGGGGTGAAAAACAGGATTTTATGTCCCTGCGGCAGTAGTGGGACTGTGGGAAAGTTCAAATAAAACAGTTATGTCAGCAATACACTCTTAATGTCACACGGGGCATTACAAGGTCAATGAGGGTTCTAGATGCTGAGATTGAGGGCCTTCAGAATATGTTTGAGTCCACACGGAGTCGAGGATATTTTGAAGTTCTAAAATCCAAGAAAAGTATGCTTAAAGATCTGCTAGGCATACAAGCACAGGGAGCATTGGTTCGGTCGAGGTTCCAACGTGCTAATTTGATGGATGCACCTTCCAGTTTTTTTTTTGGTATGGAAAAGAAAAATGGGCATAGCCGTTTTCTGCACACTCTGCGTACGGCTGAAGGACGAGAGCTAATAGAGGATGGAGAGATTCGTCAGAAAGCTGTGAGTTTTTATTCACAGTTGTATAAAAGTGAATATAAGGAGAATGAACCGCTGTTTGATTATTTTTGCGAGGGTCTTCCGAAGATCTCTGAGGAAGAGAATACCGGTCTTGGGGACCCTCTGGGTCTGAATGAACTGTACACTGTCAGGATGGAGGTAGGTGAGTTCCAATTGTTGTAGGCAATCACAGAGACGGAGAAGATATACTCTTGAACAGGTTCGACTTTAATAGTAAAGAACACAAAGAGTAATACTAGGATACTATGCCAAGGCAAGGGAACGAGAGAATTAGGTAATGGAGCTTAGTGGTGATCCAGAACTGGAACCGCCCGCGTTATCTCCGAACGCCTATAGTGAAGACCTGACAAATGACAAGCAGAGGAAAGGAATGTTATATAGCCACCAAATACCAACATTCCACACACACCCCCGTGACAGCCAATCAGAAGCCAACCCCTAATTGACAGCACTAAATGACAAGTGACAGTAATCAAGTGACAGATGACAGAGAAAGTGGGAGGCTCCCGACCGTAGTCAAGAACCAGAATCGTAACAGTACCCTCCCCCGACGAACGGCACCAGACGTTCACCTGGGGGCCTCGGGATTCAGCCGCCGGAAATCATCGATCAGGCTGGGATCTAAAATATCCCTTTGAGGCACCCAAGAACGCTCTTCTATCCCGTACCCCTGCCAATCCACCAAGAACTGAAACCCCCTACCCCTCCGCCTACAACCCAGTATCCTCCGCACCGTGTAAATGGGCTGACCACCCATAAACCGAGGCGGAGGAACCGTAGGCAGTGGCGGGGCCAAGGAGCGATGAGAGGAATGGCTTCAACAGGGACACATGAAACGTCGGATGAACCCTCATAGAACTCGGAAGCCGTAGCCTGTAAGCCACAGGATTCACCCGACGTACCACCTTAAAGGGTCCTATAAAGCGAGGAGCCAGCTTCCTGGATTCCACCCGGAGAGGGAGATCCCGGGTGGAAAGCCAAACCCGCTGCCCAGGACGGTAAACCGGAGCCGGACGACGCTTGCGGTTAGCCTGCCGCTGGGTACTAACCGAAACCTTCTGCAGCGCCGCCCGGACCCGCTTCCACGTCCTGCGGCAGCGAGCCACATGTGCCTGGGCCGAGGGCACCTCCGCATCCTGCTCCTGCTCGGGAAACAAAGGAGGTTGAAAACCATACTGACACTGAAAGGGAGACATACCGGTAGAGGAGGAGAGGAGGGTATTATGCGCATACTCAGCCCATGCCAACCTCCTACTCCAACATCTCAAGACCCCCTCCAGGTCCTGGTTGACGCGCTCCGTCTGCCCGTTCGACTGCGGATGAAACCCAGACGAAAGGCTGACGGAGGCGCCGAGACCGGCGGCAAACGCCTTCCAGAACCTGGAAGCGAACTGAGGACCCCGGTCCGACACGATATCCACCAGAAGCCCGTGGACCCGAAAGACATGCTGTATCACCAGATCAGCAGTCTCTCGGGCCGATGGAAGCTTGGGGAGAGGAACAAAATGAGCCGCCTTCGAGAACCAGTCCACCACCACCAAAATGGCGGTGAACCCGTCCGAAAGGGGGAGGCCAGAAATAAAGTCCAGGGATATGTGCGACCAGGGCCGTTTAGGAATAGGAAGTGGCCGGAGGAGACCTGCCGGTGCACGGCGAGAGGTCTTACTGCGCGCGCACATCGGGCAGGCCGCCACAAAGGAACGTGTATCCCCCTCCACTGTCGGCCACCAGAACCTCCTATGGATAAATTCCAGGGTCCTGGTGGCCCCAGGGTGGCTGGTGAGGGATGAGGCATGTGCCCACTGCAACAAACGTGAGCGTGCCGCCTTGGGCACATACGACCGCCCCGGAGGGCCCCCGCCAGGATCGGGCTCCCCCGTCAGCGCCGACCTTACCACCTTATCTATGCCCCAAGACACGGGTGCCAAAATCAAGGCCGGTGGAATAATGGGATGGGGCTGCTCCTCCCGGCCAGGAAGATCAAAGTGGCGCGATAACGCGTCGGGTTTGATATTCTTGGACCCGGGTCTATAGGAGATGGTAAATCGAAATCGTGTGAAGAATAACGCCCACCTGGCCTGGCGAGCGTTAAGGCGTTTAGCCCCTTGGATGTAAGCCAAGTTCTTATGATCGGTCCAAACAATGAAAGGATGTGCCGCACCCTCCAACCAATGTCTCCATTCCTCCAGTGCCAATTTGATAGCCAACAACTCCTGATTACCCATGTCGTAGTTGCGCTCGGCTGATGACAGACGGCGAGAAAAAAAAGCACACGGGTGCACTTTCCCATCCTTTAAGCACCTCTGAGAGAGCACCCCCCCCACAGCGATGTCAGAGGCATCCACCTCCACAATGAACGGAACCTCTGCATCGTGGCGGATCAATACAGGAGCGGATGTAAACCGACGCTTGAGATCGCAGAAGGCCGACTCTGCCCTAGGCGACCATTCAAAGCCAGGGAGAGAGGCCTTAGTGAGAGCTGTTAATGGATTGGCTAAGGCGCTAAAGTTGCAAATAAAGCGCCGGTAAAAATTTGCAAAGCCCAAAAAACGTTGTAACCCCTTGAGCGACGAAGGCCGTGGCCAGTCCAAGACTGCACTCACCTTGGCCGAATCCATGCGTATATCACCCTTCGTCAACACAAAGCCCAGGAAGGAAACGGTATCAGTGTGAAACACACACTTCTCAGCCTTAATGAATAGTTGATGCTTGAGGAGACGGTCTAGCACCTCCCAAACATGCAGTTGGTGTTGCACCATATTGCGAGAAAAAATTAGGATATCATCTAGGTAAACAAACACCGACACCCCAATCAAGTCTCGCAGCACGTCGTTAACCAGGGCTTGGAAGACTGCCGGAGCATTAGCCAAACCAAAGGGCATGACCAAATACTCATAGTGACCATTGGGTGTATTAAATGCAGTCTTCCACTCGTCTCCTTCTCTAATCCTGACCAGATTGTATGCATTACGTAAGTCAAGTTTAGAAAAGACCTGTGCCCCCTGTAAGCACTCAAAGGCCGTGTCCATGAGAGGTAAAGGATATCGGTTCTTGATGGAAACGTCATTCAATCCCCTATAATCAATGCACGGGCGCTGATCCCCATCTTTTTTGTCAACAAAGAAGAAACCAGCGCCGGCCGGGGATGTGGAAGGACGTATGTGCCCCGCAAGCAATGCCTCCTCAATGTAGGTGTTCATGGCCAAGGTCTCGAGGCGTGAGAGAGAGAACATTCGCCCGCGAGGCGGGGAGGTACCGGGTAGAAGATTAATGGGACAGTCGTATGATCTATGAGGCGGTAGTGCTTTAGCACGCGTCTTGCTAAAAACGTCCGCCAGGTCCCAATAGATCTCAGGAACCCCTATCAAATCAGGATTAGAGGGTGGAACAGAATCTGCGACGCTCCCCACCACCCTGGAGAGAGAAGAAGGAGAAAAAAGAGAAGAGGGGAAGGGAGACAAGGGAGTGGACAAACTCTCGCCGACGACCGACTTCACGTCGACCTCCGTTGAGAGCTTGCCCGTGCTCCAATTAATATTCCGTACACATGAAGACAACCAGGGATGACCCAACACCATAACAGAATAGGGGGAGACAATAACAAATAATTGAACCCACTCCCACCCCTCACCCGCCACCCGGATGTGCATAGGAACAGTACGTTGTGTGACGCTCCCACTGCCCAGGGGCTGACCGTCCAGGGCGTAGACAGGAATGGGAACCCCCAACTCTTCTACCGGGATTCCCCATTCTCTCACCAACCCCAAGTGAATGAAATTGCCCGCCGCCCCTGAGTCAATGAGAGCCTTCGTTCCCCTAACGTTACCCCCACAGTTAACCGCCACCTCCAGAAATGTATGTGAGTCAGATGGTAGTGCTGGGGTGAGCCCACCTGCTGGCGCCCTCTCGAGGCCCGGCGGAGCACCTCCCCTTCCCGACTGGCGCCGAGTTGAGCCAGCCTGTTCCCGACAGCTGCCGAAACGATGACCGGTGCGGCCGCACCAGAAGCAGCGTCGCTCCTCGATGAAGCGCCGCCGCTCGTCGTCTGAGAGCGACAGCGCCCCAAGCTGCATGGATTCATCACCCAGTGGCCCACTCGTTTAATGCGGGAAGATGTCAACAACCGGAGGAGAAAGGACACGTACCTGGGTAGTATCTTCACGCTCCCTCTCTCTCTCCCGATGTCGGTTGTCCATCCGTATGGCGGTGTTGATGAGCGTTTCCAGCTGCTCAGGGATCTCACGCACGGAGAACTCGTCTCGCATCCGTGCGGAGAGTCCCTTGAGAAATAGGACCACACAAGGAATTTCCGGCCAAGCCGCCTCCCGAGCCACGATCCGAAATTCGATGGCGTATTCTGAGACCGTGCGGGAACCCTGCCGGCAAGCGAGAAGCCGCCCACCGGCCTCGAAGACCGAGATTACTCGGGAAGTGTCGAATACCCTTCTCAACTCCCTGGTGAAGTCGTCCACACAGTCGCAGAGAGGCGAACCGCTCTCTAATTCGACCGTAGCCCAGGAGAGTGCTTGACCGGTGAGGAGGGTGATAATATATGCGACTTGTGCTCTGGAAGAGGGGAATGAGCGTGGCTGCAGCTGGAACACGAGTGAGCACTGGGTGATGAACTCCCTGCATCCCTCTGCTGCTCCCGCGTAGCGGCCTGGTGCGGGTAGCCGTGGCTCCTGGTTCCGATCCTGGTGCCCAAGAGCTCCCCGACTCTCCTCGGTGTTGAACGTGGTGTTGAACGCCGCCTCTCCTGCCACCGTCTCACCCACTGTCGTCCTTACCCCCGCCACCTCGACTTGTGCCTGCTGGGCTGTGATGAGCGCCGACTGCGCCGTCTCCTGCGACGCGCTGACGATCCCGCCCAGCCGAACCAACTCGGCGCTGACCAGATGTTGGTGTTCCTCCATGCGCTCCTGTGCACTCTTCTGTGCCTGGAGCATCTCCATGATTGCCTCCATGGAACTCTGATGGTCAGGTCTTCTGTCAGGATGGAGGTAGGTGAGTTCCAATTGTTGTAGGCAATCACAGAGACGGAGAAGGTATACTCTTGAACAGGTTCGACTTTAATAGTAAAGAACACAAAGAGTAATACTAGGATACTATGCCAAGGCAAGGAAACGAGAGAATTAGGTAATGGAGCTTAGTGGTGGTCCAGAACTGGAACCGCCCGCATTATCTCCGAACGCCTATAGTGAAGACCTGACAAATGACAAGCAGAGGAAAGGAATGTTATATAGCCACCAAATACCAACATTCCACACACCCCCCCGTGACAGCCAATCAGAAGCCAACCCCTAATTGACCGCACTAAATGACAGGGAAAACAAGTGACAGTAATCAAGTGACAGATGACAGAGAAAGTGGGAGGCTCCCAACCGTAGTCAAGAACCAGAATCGTAACAGTACACTGCACTGCAGGGAATGGAGGGGGGGAAAGCCCCTGGCATTGATGGACTGACCATTGAGTTTTACAAAGCTTTCTGGGAGGAGATGGGTGAAGATCTGCTGGAGGTGCTCAACGAGAGTTTTGAGGAAATGTCCTTGCCTTTGAGCTGCAGGAGAGCGGTGATAACTTTGTTACCCAAGAAAGGAGATCTACAAGACATTAAGAACTGGCGGCCTGTTGCGATTCTCTGTTCGGATTACAAGCTCCTGTCGAAAGCCCTGGCCAACAGACTCAGGAAGGTGATTGGGGAAATCGTACATAAAGATCAAACATACTGTGTGCCTGGCAGATCCATTACAGACAATGTGTCTCTAGTTAGGGATGTTTTGGATGTCTCTAGTTCTTTAGGCTTAGATGTTGGGTTTATTTCACTGGACCAAGAAAAAGCTTTTGACAGGGTTGAGCACCTCTATCTTTGGAAGATTTTGGAGCGTTTTGGTCTCAGCCCGGGTCTTATAGCGATGATCAAAGTTTTGTACCAAGACATTAAGAGTGTATTGAAGATCAATGGGGGTTTGAGTGCTCCGTTCAATGTAGAACGTGGGGTCAGGCAAGGGTGTCCATTGTCAGGAATGTTGTACGCTATTTCCATTGAACCTCTACTGCATAAGATATGGGCTGAAATCTGCGGTCTGGTTTTACCAGGTTTGAAAAATGCACAGATGTTATCTGCATATGCTGATGATGTTTTAATCCTGGTCACAAACCAAAAAGATGTTCATGTTCTAGGGGAATGTGTTGGTGATTTTAGTTTTTTAACAATGGCAAAGGTAAATTGGAAAAAGAGCGAGGCATTAGCAGTGGGGAGGTGGTCTGGTGGTTTACCAGTCTTGTCAGGGGGCTTACATTGGAAAAGAGGAGGTATCAAGTATCTGGGCATTTTTTTAGGTGATGAGGTAACAGTAAAAAAGAATTGGGAAGGGCTAATAGAAAAGATGAAATTAAGAGTAGATAAATGGAAGTGGTTGTTACCAAAGATGTCCTTCAGAGGAAGGGTTTTGATAATAAACAACCTGGTAGCTTCTGCACTATGGCATCGTTTAGCTTGTATGGAGCCACCTAGTGGATTGATAAAAAGCGTGCAAGCCATTTTAGTTGATTTTTTTTGGGACAAGTTACACTGGGTACCTCAAGCTGTTCTTTTTTGCCTAAGGATGAGGGGGGGCAAGGGTTAATACACTTAGAGAGTAGAATGGCAACCTTCCGTCTTCAGTTTGTACAAAAGTACCTCACTTATGCAGGCAATATTCTAGTGTGGAGGAATGTTGCAAGTGTAATTTTAAGGAGGGCAAATGGGTTCGGTGTTGATGCTGGTTTGTTTTTAATGGATGGACATTTGTTAAATTTGTCAGAATTGTCTCCATTCTACAAAGGGGTTTTTAAATCATGGAATTTATTTAAAAGAAAAGTGTCTGAACCTGCTCTATCATTGTATTGGTTGTTGGGAGAACCTCTTGTCGGTGGGGCAAGATTGGACATTACGGACAGTTCAACACCAGGACTCAGACACATACTGAGCAAAAACGGAATACTCACGCTGGGGAAAATTGTGGATATAGCTGGGCCAAGGTTAGAGGATGGACATGCTGTGGCTAAACTGCTAGGTCTGAATTCAGTTCGACAAATGGATTATATTTTAAAACGGTGGGCTGAAAGACTGTCGTTGGAAGATTTCGAACTTTTGAGGATGTACTGTGCGGGGGAGGAGATCCCAGATGAAGAGGACCCTTTTCCAGAGGTGGAACTTTATACAGATGTTAATGGTTGTTGTGGGCGCCTTTTGGACGAAACAGGTTCGAAAGGACTGGATTTATATACTGTCGGTGGTAAAGTTATTTACAAATGTTGTGTCAAAGCTCTCAACGCGGGCAAGCTAAATGGAAAAGAGGACTCTGTGTGGAGAAAACATTTTGATGTGGACTGTGTTTTAAGTCCAGGATGGAGAGCTTTGTACAAACTCCCATCAACAAAAATAACTGGGGATTTACAGTGGAGGATTCTCCATGGAGCTGTTGCTGTAAATGCTTTTATTTCGGTTATGAATCCTAATGTTTCAAATGAATGTCCTTTCTGTGGTTGTGTGGAAAATATTTTCCATTGTTTTTTAGAGTGTGGGAGGCTTGAGCTTTTATTTGATACATTAAGAATCCTGTTTCTGTCTTTTAACGAGGAGTGGTCCAAGGCTGTTTTTATATTTGGAGCTGGGTACAGGAGAAGCAATGCGTTTAAGTGGAAACTGTTAAATTTCCTGTTGGGTGAAGCAAAATTGGCAATTTATCTTACAAGGAAAAGCAAAATCGAGAGTGAGGTGGTTCAGGAGTTGACCAGTGTGTTTTCAGCATTGGTAAGAGCAAGGGTCTGGATAGATTTTAGATTCTATAAAGAGATGAAAAATGTAGATACTTTTGTGGAACAGTGGTGTTACGAGGAGGTCATTTGCTCGGTGGTGGATGAGGGTTTGGTTTTCTGTGATGTTTTCATGTGAATGTACCATAGGTATTTTTTTTTGTGGTTTCATGGTTGTGTGTTTGGAGTTTGCGTTTTTTTTTTTTGTGTTTGGTTTTGTTGAGATGTGAGGTATTTTGTTTTTGATTGTATACATTGTAGTATTGGTGTGTAAATAAATAAAGTTTTTTTATAAAATCAAAAAAATCTCTCTCTCTCTCTCTCTCTCTCTCTCTCTCTCTCTCTCTCTCTCCCTGGGGGAGAAGGATTGGGAAGAAGAAAGAAAGAAAGAAAGAAAGAAAGAAAGAAAGAAAGAAAGAAAGAAAGAAAGAAAGAAAGAAAGAAAGAAAGAAAGAAAGAAAGAAAGAAAGAAAGAAAGAAAGAAAGAAAGAAAGAAAGAAAGAAAGAGAGAGAGAATGAAAGAAAGAAAGAAAGAAAGAAAGAAAGAAAGAAAGAAAGAAAGAAAGAAAGAAAGAAAGAAAGAAAGAAAGAAAGAAAGAAAGAAAGAAAGAAAGAAAGAAAGAAAGAAAGAAAGAAAGAAAGAAAGAAAGGGAGGAGGAGCCAGCAGATGATGAAAAATCTGTAAAGCAAGCAGCCGTTGGCCCTCATTGTGAATAAAAACATAGTGTAACATGTGTTAACACTTTGAGCGCCACGCCTGGTTTTCCGTTTTACCGGCTGAATGCCACCATCGGCGCCAATGTTAACGTTAATATCGCCTAATCTATGTTTTAAATTATGGCTATGTGTCTAATCTGCCCATTGCATTATCAAAGACTATTTTCCAGTCAGTGCTGTCAAGGCAGATTGTTTTTTTATCGCGTCGTTTCCGTTTCAGAGCAGTTAGAAAAGCCCCCGTTTTGATATAAAAAACAGCTCATTCTGGAGCATTCTATGAAAATCGTCTTTTAGTGGAATATTCCACAACGTTGATATTCGTCTCCCTTTTTATGAATCGTTTTCAAATAAACGCTAGATGATCAATATTATACGTGCACGCAAGCACATTACGGCCGCGCACGGATAATCGCTCCGTTGATTTCCTCACAGACTTTTACAGTGAAACCGAAAGAAGACATTTCACAAAACAGCTTATAACTTCATCAAACTTACTCTGATTATCCTAACACTGATAACATAGAGTCCTTACCTGACATCAGATGGTATCCAACTGGTATATTCCAATTCCTGATCACCATTCGAAAAAATCGATACGTGTATGGATCCAACGCGATACTGTAGATCTCCATGATCAGCGGGGATCTGAGGTTCCAGAATGAACTGTGGTAACCCCGGCTGGATCAGTGAACTGGAAAATGTGGAGTACCGGATTTTTTTCCCCATTCATTTTCATTGAGTCCATTCCAAAATCACTTATGTCATCTGGGAGACGACAGGGGGCGCTTTTTTCCACAGTGATCGCCGGCGCCCCTCGGCTATACTCGGGTAGGCTCGGGTGATGCAATAATTTTTCAGATCGCTAAAAAAAAAATAAAAAAAATACGAGAAATCTCGTGAGTGGCTAGCAACCACCTATAAAAAACCCCGAGAAATCTTGTGAGTGGCACGGAAAGTGTTAAATGGCACATACATAATAGATACATAATGTGGTACTGTATTATCTTTTTTTTTACTCAAATGAAATGAAAGTATAACATAAGTAAAACATACTGATGTTTTCAAAACGTCAAACGGATTATGTTTTGCTCAGCACCACTGTTATCCACTTAAAACAGCACCCAGATACCGGAGTAGTTTTCTCGGCTCGCACAAACAGTTCTGTTGCGGTTTCATTTGTATTGTTCTAGCTCTGGGTTTGCGGATGGATGTACAACGCAAGCCAAACCATGTGAACACCAGTGCTGTGCAAATCCATTCCGCTTGCACGCCCAGACCGGACTGCTTTAGTTTAAGTTAAAGGTGTTGTAAGTAGTATTTTTTGTTAAAATAAGTGTTGCTCTACATTCCAACAGCCATCTCTGATATAGAGTGTTTTGTCAGTAACATGGGTCTCTCAGTCACTCCACTCTGCAGTAAACAGAAAATACATTTTCTGGTATCCCTTCCCACTTTATCCAATCAGGAGAGAGAGATATATTATTTTTTTCAAATTTGCTGGCAGATTATTTTACTACTTTACTTTACACATTTGTTTTTATTTCTTATTTTTGTCAGACCATTTTTGCAGTGTGGAGTTCTCTCTCCTGATTGGATAAAGTAGGAACGGGATATCAGAAAATGTATTTTCTGTTTACTGCAGAGCGGAGGGACTGGGAGACCCTTGCTGTAAAATTGCCCAAATGTTAGAACTCTTGTTATTGTGAAAATGATGATTAAAGTCCTTTGATCACTGTCATTTACATTTACATTTACATCATTTAGCTGCCGCTTTTATCCAAAGCGAAATTGTGTACAACAAGTCAGCCGGAGGGGGACACCTAAGGGAAAGCGGCTCAGGAGGTAGAACAGTCGTCTGGTTGTCTGAAGGTTGTCGGTTCAATTTCAGCTTCTCCCGGGCAGCGTGTTGAAGTGTCCTTGAGCAAGACACTTAACTCCTAATTGCTCCTGATGAGTAGGTTGGCACCTTGCATGGTAGCCTCCACCATCGGTGTGTGAGTGAATGGGTGAATGTGAGGAACAGAAATTGTAAAGTCCTTTTGATAAAAGCGCTATATAAATGCACCATTTACCATTTACCATTTAGACATAGTACATAGTAGATAGCAGTATAGACATAGCCAAGTAGCCAAGACAGTAAGAATTTTATTTTATTCAGATATGAATTGAAAATGTGTGTTTTTAGTCAAAGGCAGACCATTGGGTGGGTTTCAGTTGTCCTGACTGTGATGGGAAGTTCCAGGACAGAGAATAGCCTTCTTTGTTTCAATGACCCCCAGGAGGAGAGGAGTGGGTCTCAGGCAGCACTGTAAACCCGAACAAGTTTCCAGAACTTAAAAAAATTGAGGCCATCCCATGCCTCAATTTTTTTAAGTTGATAAACTAAAATGTTTTCAGTTGGCTAAGACTTACAATTCTCAGTTAAGGCAACTCAAATATGGTCTGTTACTGTGACTTAAGGTTCTCAGTTAAGTCAAATCAAATATGGTCAGTTACTCTGACTTACAGTTCTCAAGTGGAGTCAACTCAAATATGTTCAGTTACTGTGACTTACAGTTCTCAGTTAAGGCAGTTCAAATATGTTCAGTTACTGTGACTTAAGGTTCTCAAGTGGAGGCAACTCAAATATGTTCAGTTACTGTGACTTACAGTTCTCAGTTAAGGCAATTCAAATATGTTCAGTTACTGTGACTTAAGGTTCTCTAGTGGAGTCACCTCAAATATGTTCAGTTACTGTGACTTACAGTTCTCAGTTAGGCAATTCAAATATGTTCAGTTACTGTGACTTAAGGTTCTCAAGTGGTGTCAACTCAAATATGTTCAGTTACTGTGACTTACAGTTCTCAGTTAAGGCAGTTCAAATATGTTCAGTTACTGTGACTTAAGGTTCTCTAGTGGAGGCAACTCAAATATATTCAGTTACTGTGACTTACAGTTCTCAGTTAAGGCAGTTCAAATATGTTCAGTTACTGTGACTTAAGGTTCTCTAGTGGAGTCACCTCAAATATGTTCAGTTACTGTGACTTACAGTTCTCAGTTAAGGCAATTCAAATATATTCAGTTACTGTGACTTAAGGTTCTCAAGTGGTGTCAACTCAAATATGTTCAGTTACTGTGACTTACAGTTCTCAGTTAAGGCAGTTCAAATATATTCAGTTACTGTGACTTAAGGTTCTCAAGTGGTGTCAACTCAAATATGTTCAGTTACTGTGACTTACAGTTCTCAGTTAAGGCAGTTCAAATATGTTCAGTTACTGTGACTTAAGGTTCTCAAGTGGAGGCAACTCAAATATGTTCAGTTACTGTGACTTAAGGTTCAACATTAAATCCATGTGATTAAGTTAACAGAACTCAAAGACATTGAGGCAATCTAATGCCTAATTTCTTTTAAGTTAATCAACTCAAATTTTTAAGTTAATCAACTCAAATATTTGCAGTTACTATAACTTAAGGTTCAGTTTTAAAATCCATGTGAATAAGTTAACAGAAAAATAACTACACAAGCACATTATATCAACTTCAAACAACTCTTTTATTTTTTTCTATTCAAAGAGTATACATATATAATCTGTATGTTAGCAATGTACAATAACACTGTAAACACTGTACACTGTTTTTGGACTATATATGTTAACAATACCGACCAGGTATTAGTGCCTTGCAAAGTGCAGATATGAAGTTTTCCCCTTTTTTTGTATGCATTTAGGAGGTTTTGTTCTTCATCGAAACTATTTATCTTACAAAAACATTGTGTTACAACTTCAAACTCTTTATATTTATTTCTATTCAAAGAGTATACATCTATTTATCTTACAAAAACATTGTGTTGCCCTCTCCAACATTATGGCAATGTTAAAATTGAAAATATATATATATAGAAAATATATATAGAAAATAAATACATGCATGTTATAACATGTACATACAATGTAATGTATATTACACATTTAATCCCTCTGGTCACAATAGTGTAATAATGTTTGTTATAAGGCTCTGAAAATGTTACTGAATGATGTATCAATGTATTTCCAGCAAATATTGAAATAATAAAGGGTCTCAATATGTGCAGTGCACATGACCAGAGCTGTTTACATCCTGGCTGAATTACTCAAATTTGTAGTGTGGTCATAGAATGAGCAAACATGTTGACGGCAACTATTGTGACCGTTGGGATAACACGGTGTATCTATGTACAGTACAGAATAAAATGTATAGATTATCTGAAAATTGTCAATCCGCTTGGCACATGTAAAATTCACAAACGTTGTGCTGTATATTGGGTCCTGCCAATGTGGAACCAAAATACCAATCCACATTACATGCTATACAGCTGGCAATACTGTTAATAGTGCACATACCTACATATGGAAATGCAGCTGTATTTGCTCCATGATGTATCATGGAACAAGATGGTGTTTTCATTGAAAGAGTTAGTCAGAATGTCAGAGGCACCATCCGTCATTTAGAGCAGGCTATGTTTGCAGAATGATAACTAGAACACTACAGTACTCTGTACTAAGAACACTATACAGTACACTAACTATACTGCCCTGTCAAGGCAGACCGCAGTAACTTCCAAACAGTGAAACTGAGAAAAATGGCTTTAAAGTTTTTTGACTTGCCATCCAAAATGTGTTATAGGTAGATAGATGATAGTACCAAGATTTAACATGTATTAATGAAGTAATCTTTAGGCATACAAAAATATGACGTAGTTATTTTAATTAACCCCAAAAAAGCAGATACTGCACTCTGCTGCACGATTTCCTTAAATAATTATACAGGTAATGTACAGGCAAAGTGCAGTAACTTCAAATACAATGTTGTTTTCCCTCCAGCTTTCATAACTTCACCTAGCCATTTTATTTGGATCATCATCATTCCAATATATTCAGGTATTAAATTTCATTTTCAAAATGGCTAGGTTAAGTTATGAAAGCTGGAGGGAAAACAACATTGTATTTGAAGTTACTGCACTTTGCCTGTACATTACCTGTATAATTATTTAAGGAAATCGTGCAGCAGAGTGCAATATCTGCTTTTTTGGGGTTAATTAAAATAATTATGTCATATTTTTGTATGCCTAAAGATGACTTCATTAATACATGTTAAATCTGGGTACTATCATCTATTTACCTATAACACATTTTGGATGGCAAGTCAAAACGCTTTAAAGCCATTTTTCACTGTTTGGAAGTTACTGCGGTCTGCCTGGGTTTTGAGTGTGATTTTGTAGTTACTGCAGTTTTTAAAACCCCATATCTCCAAAACTGAGCGACATTAACATCTGAAACTTGGTCACAAGATAAAACATTTATTGACAAGGTCAATTTCACTCATAACAAAATGTTTACTTTTTTCAAGTTACTGCGGTTAGCCTTGACAGGGCAGTATACTACTGCCTACAAGGGCTCAAGGATACAGTCCCACTCTCAGCATACAAGATCGATGGTCTGCTGCTGCTGACTCCCAAGCGATTCATTCAAGTGAAACGTAACTGAGTCCAGCTAATGGTGAATAGTTATTTTATTAATCAATTATTGTGTCTTTATTCACTCTAGTTGTGTAATTGACCAGTTCATATTCTGTATAAGTTCATATTCTGTATATGTTAATAATAACGCTTCTGTGTTGCGTTTATGGCTCCTGGTATATCGCCTTGTACTCTGTACTGAGAACACTAACTCTACCACTGCCTACAAGCAATGGAAGCAGTCAGAGCAGAGTGGCATTTATGCCCATTGCCTCCTATTGTTCCTCGAGACACAAACGTTTGGGACTTGGATGTTGCCTTTGAGATTCTGATAAACTCTTTCAACTCTAAAACTTACTTGGATGAAATTACAATAATGCCAGCTATAGACGGTTAAGAAAATTCGAACTGTAAAACTCTCAAATGTAAAGATATTACATAAAAAATAAAGAACAAGGTACATTGAGTAGTTTGGACCTATTGGCTGAACATCTGCAAAGTAGTACAGCAACTTTTGAAGGTATTATTTTGACATGACAAGACATTTCAGATGAGTTTCTATAGACACACTTTTGAGGTGTTGGTAAGTGCTTAGATTAGTCCAAACATTACAGGAAGGAATCACCAAATCTGGGGAGGCTGATCATGATATGACTTTCAATGACAATAGAGATTGTCACAGGCTGGTAGTGAACTGGACTTGCGTCATGATCACTGATTACAGTAAGGAATAGAAACTCATCTGAAAGAAGGATGTGGGGTGAGGTATTAATTTCCTTGTCATGTCAAAATAATACCTTCAAAAGTTTAATGCAAGAGCGGTCAGGTGACGTAGCGGAGATTGCGTTCGTCACCAACGCTGGAGACACTGGATTCGCGTGTTCGAATCCAACTCCCTGCGTTGTCACCAGCTTGGCTGGGCGTTCACACTAATACAATTTGGCAGTATTAGGGGGTGGGGAAGCTGGCGGGTGGGAAGCTGGCGGGTGGGAATCTGGCGTTGTGGACAGCGATGCCTACAGGTCAGGTCTCGGCGCTTGCTAAGCGGGGCAGGACTTGGTGGAGATAGCGTGCCCTCCCATGCGTTACACTTCACCAATGAGAGCCCTCGCTGCCAAGTGAAAAGACGTCACTGGCTGTCGGCGCATGTCTCGGGGGAAGCGTGCGATCGACTCGGGACGCCCTTATACCGACTCGTAGGAGAACATGCATACAGCACCAGGTAGGGGAGGGGGGGGGGGGGGGGGATTGGCACAACGACTAATTGGGACGGGGAGAAAATCCATTGAAAAATCAGGAAAAAAAATGATTGCATCATCAAGTCATTCTTGAGAGTCTGCAACCTGGGCGACAGTTTACCAGCTTCTAGACCTAGTAAAATCTTCTGAATGAATTCAAAAGTGTTGGTAAGTCCCTTGGGGTAGCTGAGGTGTAGTGCATAGATTAGTCCAAACATTACCAGGAAGGAATCACCAAATCTGGGGAGGCTGATCATGATGTGACTTTCAATGACAACAGAGATTGTCACAGGCTGGTAGTGAACTGGACTTGTGTCATGGTCACTGATGACAGTAAGGAGGGCCACTGCAACACCCTGAAGCTCTGGCTCATCAGGCGTGTCCTGAAGGAATGAAAGAGACATAATAATCACAAATAAATCCATGGTTTCTACAAAGTGCAGCACAAAGCTAAGTATATGGAGTGTTTGTAAGTTGTTTATATTTTAGTTAGAACAATTTTTTTGGTGAGAAGGTTATTTTTATTTAACCAGGTTAGTCCCGTCGAGATCAAATATCTCTTTCACAAGGGAGACCTGGAAGGAAGGAAGACTGATACTTAGCATTTTGATTAACTGTTCACTTAATATACAGTTGTACTGTAAATTATTTTCACTCGGACTCACTGTGCAGGTTGTGAAAAATCCAGCGACTTCCTCATGCAGATACACAGGCAGGGCATGGAGAACAGTGGTACGCCTGGTGTGAACATCATGGATTTCCTATTAAGATGTAAGATTAAGAAGAAGAAAAATAATTGTATTATATGGAAATGTTTACTGAACAAAGCGGATTTTAAACAGTCCAATCAGATATGTCCACAAATAACATGTTCACATCTTTAATGCAATCAGAAAAATGGCAAACACAATGGTGGACTAATTGTAAAATTCAAAAGCTCATTTGAATCATTGAACCTGTTCAATGTTACAGAGGTTCGACCTATGACATGTATAATAATCTATTCACCTGTTCATCGTGGATTTTTAAAATGTGAGCCAAAGCATCTGCTGTGTTCCCAGTTTTGGACGCCTTCTGTCTGAATAACGTCATCAGTCGAGGAAGATGGCGGTCAAGCTCAGCGTAGAATGTGTTGGGCAGGTTCTGGTTGGTAATCAGCTGGAACTCTGCATACACCTATATTTAAAAACAGCAGGACAATATAGTATATCAACATCAATTAGTCACTTCAACTTGGTGGATCTCTTACTTTGTTTGGTTTGGGCTTCAGAGCATGACGGCGGGATTTCTGGTCAACCATGTCATTACATGCTTTGCGGAATCGGTCGCTGATGACTAGCTCGCGGGGGCGCACAGAACACACACGCAGATGCGCCGCTAGAGTATATAAACCAGGCTTAGGAATCACAAGTTTCACTTTAGACTTTCACTCAGACTCCATTTTGAGAGCAGGCCAGAGGTCCATGAGCTCTTTCACTGGTGGGCTGGACTTCACTATGGTCTGTCGGCGCAGGGCAAATGTGGTCTGCATCAGCTTGACAAGAGACCTAAAGCACGACATCTTAGAAAAGCTTGCATCTACAATGTATGCTTTCAAGGCTTATCCAAGTGATAAAGAGATAGCAGTGGCCTCTGCGGCTCTTGTCGCCAAACATCCCTGCTTGAAGGAAGCAGGATCTGAGACCGGCTGCAATGGATGGAAGAACAGCATCAAATTCAAGATGGGCAATTTCAGGAACAAGCTGAGACGGGCAGGATGTGAGGAGGTCACTGTAAATGCTGGAAAAAGAGGTAGAAGCAATCCTGATGGCGAACCTTCACATTCCAACATTAAAAGACCCAAGCGAGCAGAAGTAAACTTCCTACCCAACTATCCCCAAGGAGAGGATTCCTTGAGGCTTGAGCAGTTGAGGCAGACAATTGCTGAAGAAGTCAAGAAGACTGAGAAGAACCTGCCCCTCATTAGAAAGAAGGTGTCTCTTGTTCTTCTCAAATTCGTTGTTTCCGTCTCTAAGTTTCAGCTCAACATCGAATGCAAATGTAGGAACTGGAAAAGGACCTGGAGGCCATCTGCTTAGACGTTCTGGAGATGACATATCTGAAAGTATATCAGTAGATGCGAGAGAGCTGGAGTCGAGCGAAAGTGAAATGTGCACAACAGCTTTTTGTGGCAATTCCGTAATGTCATCAAGGGAAGTAAGTTTCCCATCAAAGTCTGGATCTTCATACAGCAAACTGAAGTCAAGGTCTATTTCCAACTGTTCTTTTATAATCTTGACCAGTGCATCAACAGAGGCGGGTCGTGAACTGAGTTTAAATTTTCTAGCCCGGTCTGTCTCAACAACACGAAGGATCATGGGTTGTGGGGAGGCAGCTGCCATTGTGCTATGGAAACTTGAATGAATCGCTTGGGAGTCAGCAGCAGCAGCAGACCATCGATCTTGTATGCTGAGTGGGACTGTATCGTTGTGACCAGACTGCAGGTAGATGGACAGTGGACAGATGTGGTCCGGTCGACAGACAGCAGCTCAAGGACCTAAGGAGTAGTCATAAACACAACACAGAAAGCGTCATTATTAACATATACAGAATATGAACTTATACAGAATATAAACTGGTCAATTACACAACGAGTGAATAAAGACACAATAATCGATTAATAAAATAACTATTCACCTTCCGTTTCACTTGAATGAATCGCTTGGGAGTCAGCAGCAGCAGCAGACCATCGATCATATATGCTGAGAGTGGGACTGTATCATTGAGACCAGACTGTAGGTAGATGGACATATGTGGTTGTGTGGTTGACAGCTCATAGGACCTAAGATGTTCTATATACCAGGAGTCATAGTCTCGACACAGAAAAGAAACCTCGTTATTCACAAGGTAGATCTGTTCTATTTGGCTAAATGTAGACAGTCCACCACTGACTCTGACGGAGAGAAACATTCCACAGACATAGTCTGTGCCATCAATGGTTACCTTTGATGTCTGGTAGATTGTGTCACTAACTGTGTGTCCTCTAATGTGTACCTGAGCTACTGCTGGTAGAGATGAAACCAGAACAGAGTCAACCCTGGATGCCTGGGTTTTTGGCTTGAAATATGATGGTGAAGCAAGATGATATGCCATCATGTGTTGGTGTCTGATTGCCATCGTCTTCAAGATATTTTTGAAGTTTTGAGTGTCATGCACCACTCTTTTGAAAAAGCGGTGCTTGGCCTCAAATCGCATGGTCCAAACATGCAGCAGGGGTTAGTAGAGTTAGTAGGGACAGTAGGGTTAGTAGGGTTAGGGTTAGTAGGGTTAGTAGGGACAGTAGGGTTAGTAGGGACAGTAGTGTTAGTAGGGTTAGTAGGGTTAGTAGGGACAGTAGGGTTAGTAGGGTTAGGGTTAGTAGGGACAGTAGGGTTAGTAGGGTTAGGGTTTGTAGGGTTAGTAGGGACAGTAGGGTTAGTAGGGACAGTAGTGTTAGTAGGGTTAGTAGGGACAGTAGGGTTAGTAGGGACAGTAGGGTTAGTAGGGTTAGTAGGGACAGTAGGGTTAGTAGGGTTAGTAGGGACAGTAGGGTTAGTAGGGTTAGTAGGGACAGTAGGGACAGTAGGGACAGTAGGGTTAGTAGGGTTAGTAGGGTTAGTAGGGACAGTAGGGACAGTAGGGTTAGCTGTGTTTGAGACATGGAGGATAGCCTGCATCTTTAGGAACAAGGAAGATACGTTCATTTTAAGTTGATTTCTTAGATTGTCAGTGTCACATTGATCATCATCCACCACTTCTATGCTCTGGCCTGGACATTCTTCATGCAAATCACTAGTGACCTCAGAAATCCTGTCTTGGGGATCCTCAACAACGACAGCTTTTAAGTCTGATGCTAGACTTAATTGGTGTTCTCTGCTTTTATGGCAATTGAATGAAGAGTAAACATTTGTGCTATAGCTACAATCCTTATATGGGCATGTCACTGTTTCATTATTTTTTAAATGCTTTCTGAGATGACTTAAGAAAATTGATTCAGAAAAGGGTTCCCGAAATGCGCACAAAGGGCATTTTATTACCACAGGGCTCAGACTCTGTTCTGGTCTACTGCTAAGTTGTGCAGTATGATATCTTGACAAATGAGTACTCAATGCATTTAGCGTCTTAAATTTACAGATACAATCAGTATGGAGGCATGGAAGAGGACTGACTCTGGAAAAGTGGCTGTGTTGCAGTCTGTAGTTGTAACTGAGGGGTTACAAAACCCTGACTGTATTAAAGATTGCAATATAATCCAACCAGAAATGGTTCTGCAATCACCG